>NC_133533.1:41911507-42217921 GCF_048544455.1 Silene latifolia | reverse complement strand
TCTTCCAACTCAATAAAAAAAATAACCATGCCTTTATTGACTAGGCAACACAAAAATCCAAACGAACGCCTCCAAATCAAGAAGTAAGCACATGAGGCGTGTCTTTATTTCAGCCAAGACTCTTTTTTTTTTTTTTCATTTCTGTTTCTTTCTTTTTCTTTCATTTTCATATATTTTTTTTCTTTCAAAATCTGAACTGGTGGTCGATCGACCAATGATGGCAGTCGATCGACCACCCTGCACACTTCAGAGCATTCTGCCCAGGTAAACAACTTCCCCTTTTTTTTCATTTTTTCTGAATTTTTCCTTTCTTCCTGTTTTCAGGCTGAAGTAAATCCGTCACTTCTCAAAAATACCCGCTCCAACATTACAAGAGCGAACCAAAAAACGACTTAAATCAACAAATTCCTCTACTACCTCCTAGCTTGGCACAATGGTAGGCTAAGTATGGGATGTAGTTGAGGGCAACTGGCAATTTTGGCTTATAGTGGAGTTAATGGGGTAAAATGAGAAAGGGGAGGATGCAATAGTTCTCTAAACATGCAATACCGACCACAAACCAATGCGTATAGGCAATAAGCAATCAAAACTCATACACGTGCAAAACATGAAATGAAGGGAGTAACTACTCTCAAACCTAAATTAACCGGTCATAAATGTCACCAGTTATAGGCTCTAGGTCTCAGACGGTATAAGTAGTTTGCCAAAAGTAATGAGTCAAGTCTAATTGCCCGAAATGGATTCCATAACAAAATTTGAAAGATCACTTTTAATTCTTGCTAAGCAGCTATGAAAAGGCAAGGAATGGCATATTTGACTAATAGAGCAAAATCATCATTAACAACTCCAATCCGACTCAACTATATGCATAAGTAAACGTGATATTTTTGGTTTTTTATGAATTTTCAATTTTTTCTTATTTTTTTTTTAATGGTGAAAATGAAAACAAATGCAAACAGAAATGCACTAAACATGTGACTGAAATGCAATAATAAAAAAATAAATGCAGATGCAAAACAAAAGGCATATGCAAATACCCTCCCCAAACCAAAACGCACAATGTCCCCATTGTGCTCAACAGCAAATCACCAGCAGAAAAATGGGAGAATAAAAGCATAAAAGGTAAAAGGAAGCGAAAAGAGAAAGGAAAATAACTCACAAAATACGACCTCCCCAAACCAGCCAAAAACGGGGAGGTCACCAGCATCTAATCTCCACCCTCGTAGTCAGAGTCTCTGTCCTCGTCGGACCCCGACTCACTCTCCTCCTCCTCCTCAGCAGCAGGAGTAGCTCTCCTGGAAACGGAGGGAGTGGCTCTCCTGGAAGTGGAGGGACCAGTAGTGGTGGTGGTAGGGGGTCTCCTAGCAGCCTGAGGGTAGCCACCCACAGGGGGAACAAAGTAAGAAGGGTGAGCCCAGTCACCCTGTGGAAGCATCCCCCCCCCCCCGAGCTAGCTCGTCGTAGACCGGGAACAGGGCGATGGCCGTGTCCAACCGTGCTCGTTGAAGCTCCCGCACAAATCACCCAAGACACGTGACATTGCCCTCTCGGTCCATGACCGGAGGGACAACTAAGGGAGTAGGTGGTCGAAAAGTGGAGGTGCCAGCAGAAAGTGGGAGCAGTGGAGGTAGGGGGTGCCTCGTGAAGAGGAGGCACGAGCCCTCCTCGAAGTGCCGCGAAGGCGTGGCCGCCACCAAAGGAAGCCCAGAACTAGGCAAGGGCGGCCTAGCAGCCCCCTCTGTGTGGTGGGGGGGGGACAGAGGGTAGGTAGCCAGTGATGGGGATGCGGTCACAGATGAAAGAGTCAATCTTCCACCGCATCTGTCTATCGACCCAATAGACGCCCCTCGCGTAAGGGAGGTCCATAAAACGCAGCTCAGGGTCAATGGGGTCCTCCTGTCGAGGGAAAAGTAAAACAAGGCGGTTGGCGATACGTGTCACCAAACCGCCACAAGCAATGGTGGTCAAGTTGCCCTCACTTACGATCCCGAAAGTGAGCGGCGGTCAAGTAGGCAATGTTATAGATGCGGGCTCTCCGACGCTCAACGTTCAGATAACCCGCCAAAATTGAAAGCTCGATATTATTCACATTATTAGACTCTTTACGGCCAAAAATTGTATTACCCATTAGCCGTAGAAAATAACGAAGAGGGGGCAAGTGGACGGAATTGCCCGTCCTCCTCGACCCGTAAGTGTCACCAATACAAGACCACATGGCCCGGTGAGTGTCAGAGGGGTCCGAGGTTCTACCCTCGAAGTACAGACCCAGAAAACCCGCAAAATCAGCAAGTGTCAGAGAATAATTAACATTAAAAAGTCGAAAGGAAATGCAGGGTTTGGTCGCATCAGCCTCAAAGGCTTTGGAATCAAAAGCGTAAGAGGAAAAGAATTCAAGGGTCATAACATAATATGTGAACTCAGACATGTCTACAAGACCCGTCATACCCGTCCCATTTAGCAGGGACACGACCGACTCGTAACAGCCTAGTTTCTCCAAAGTGTCTTTGTGGAGAAACCGGGTAGCTGTGACCTTTACAGTCGAAACAAAGAAGGAGAATTTAGCGCGCTGAATAGGTTTATCAAAGATAACCTGCGGATAGTCAGGTAGACTATCCGTAGTGGCTTCTATCATCAGAGGCGGTCCGCGTGGCCACTTAGCAGGCCTTTGGCTCGACTGCCCTTCCTGCATTGGCTCCTTCCCTTTTGTCATTCTTGTTCCTGCAAAAGAATCAAATTAGCAACAATTAACCAACTTAAGTTTCAATTTCTAGAAACCCGAATCAAAATCAGATGATCCACGCAAATTAGGGTTTCGAAAATTTGGGGAAAGCTGAAATAACCGTCTCCTAGTTGCTAATTAGTGTCGAAAATCAAAGGGGAAAGGCTAGAATAAGCAATTAAAGTATATAAATGACCAGAAATCACACCCTAAAATCGTTTTCCCCAAATCGATTTTTTCGTCTCAAGGGCACATTACTCGAAAATTTCGCATGGAGCTTCAGCAAAACTCGAATAAAAAGCATGAAGATGGAATTAGAGACATACCTTGAAGAACTTTGAAGATTAAAGCAATAAAAATCAAGTGATTAGGATGGGATGTAGGTGAAAATCGCAGCAGGGGAGAACTTAGGGTTTCTTTTGTTTTTCAGATTTTTGGGAAGTGAATGAATGAGAAAATAAGGATGAAAACTTCCCTTATTAACTGCCTCTGAACCCGCGGACTGGTCGATCGACTAATTGACCCAGTCGATCGACCACCTCTCTATTCACAGTACCTTCTGTTCTCTTTGTGTCAGTCGATCGACTGAACCTCCTGGTCGATCGACTGAAAGACCTGGCAATTTAGCTCAAATTCGTCAAACTTGTTTCCCGACTTAATCCTCGTTTGTCTCACAACATCCAGTAAACCACTTACGCACTTTGCATAAAATAAATTCCTGCAGAAATCATCAAAGGCGTACAATTTTCCCAAACCAAGAAATTGCAAATGCATGAAATGAAAGGAAACAAAACAAGAAAACTTAAAATGCAAATTGAATGAAATAACAAAAGTGAAATCCTAAATTACAAAATAACTACAACCTGGGTTGCCTCCCAGTTAGCGCTGGTTTAAGAGGTCCCGCACGACCTTGTTACCTCACTTTTCATCATCTGATAGCGGATCGAAGTACAAGACCTCGACCCTCCCAACATATGCATCTGATCCATGATAGTGCTTCACATATTGGCCATTTACCTTGAACCTTTCTCCAGCAGAGGTCTCCAATTCAATCGATCCGAACTTTGTGACGATTTGTGACCGTATAGGGGCCGGTCCACCTGGATTTCAGCTTACCAGGAAATAAACGGATACGAGCGTTAAAAAGAAGTACCTTATCGCCAATATGGAACTCGCGCTTGATGATTCTCTTGTCGTGCCAGCGCTTTGATTTCTCCTTGTAGATCCTTGCATTGTCATAGGCTAGCAGCCTAAATTCCTCTAGCTCATTCAATTTGTGTCATGCGTTTCTCACGAGAGAGGTTAGGATCCAAATTCAAATCACAAATAGCCCACCAAGACTTACGCTCTAACTCAACAGGTAAATGACATGTCTTACCATAAATCAATCGGTATGGTGACATCCCGATTGGCGTTTTAAACGCAGTTCTATAAGCCCATAAGACATCATCCAACTTAAGACTCCAATCTTTCCGTGATTTAGAAATAACTTTAGCTAAGACTTCCTTCAATTCTCTGTTAGAAACCTCAACCTGACCACTAGTTTGGGGATGATACCCCAAACCTCTACGATGTTGGACACCGAATTTAGTCAATAAAGCACTAAGTTGTTTCTCTTTAAAATGCATTCCCCCATCGCTAATGACAACCCGAGGGACACCAAAACGAGGGAAAATAATCTTTTTAAACAATTTAATCACGGCCTTTGCATCGCAATGGGGAGTAGCAATAGCTTCTACCCATTTGGACACATAATCTACAGCTACGAGGATATATTTATTACCTTGACTGCTCGGAAAAGGTCCTTGATAATCAATGCCCCAAACATCAAAAATCTCAACCTCAAGAATGCCTACCTGTGGCATCTCATGTCTCTTGGAAATATTCCCCGATCTTTGACAAGCATCGCACTCAGCAACAAAACTGCGACAATCTGCATGTAAAGTAGGCCAATAGAAACCAGATTGGAGTACCTTAGCTACGGTCCTGGACGGACCGTGATGACCACCATAAGCAGAAGAGTGGCAAGCCTCTAGGATGTCCTTCACCTCCCACTGAGGTACGCATCTCCGGATGAGACCGTTTGCGCATTCCTTGAAGACATAAGGATCATCCCAAAAGTATTGCCTAGCATCATAGGCAAACCGCTTCTTCGTCGCCATGAAAGCTCGGGTGGTATCCTACCCGTCACAAACAAAGTTAGCAAAATCAGCAAACCACGGAGGTGGATAAGACCCTGAAGTAGTAATAGCTAACAAACTCTCATCAGGGAAAGAATCATTAATAGGCAATAAATCCTCCCTTTACGTCGGTGGCGGGACGAGATAGGTGGTCGGCTACCACATTCTCTCGCTCCTTTCTTATCTCGATCTCCAAATCAAACTCCTGCAAAAGGAGTATCCACCTCAAAAGCCTCGGCTTCGCATCTTTCTTAATAAAAAGAGTCTTCAACGCTGCATGGTCAGTATAAACAATAACCTTAGAACCTAACAAATAAGACCGAAATTTGTCTAAGGCAAAAACAACGACTAGAAACTATTTCTCGGTGGTAAAATAGTTGACTTGAGCCTCATCCGAGAGTTCGGCTCGCATAGTATATGGCATTCAAAGCTTTATTCTTTCGCTGTCCCTTAACCGCACCGATAGCATAATGTTGGCATCACACATGATCTCAAATGGGAGGTCCCAATCAGTAATTTGAATGATTGCGCGAGAAACTAGGGCCTCCTTTAACTTTGTTGAAAGCAACATGGCACTCATCAAGTAAATTCAAAGACAAACATCCTTAAGGAGCAATTGTGTAAGTGGTTTAGCAATTTTTGAAAAATCCTTAATGAAACGCCGGTAGAAACCAGCGTGACCTAGGAAACTCCTCACTCCTTTAACATTCACGGGAGGAGGTAATTGCTCAATCACCTGCACCTTTGCCTTGTCAACATGTATACCCTTATCAGAAATCAGATGCCCTAACACAACTCCCTCATTGACCATAAACTGACACTTTTCCCAGTTTAAAACAAGATTAACATCTATACAACGCTGCATGACTTTATCAAGGTTAGCTAAACAACGATCAAAGTCACTACCATAAACTGAGAAATCATCCATGAATAATTCCATAATATTCTCTATATAATCAGAAAAAATCCCCATCATGCACCTCTGAAAGGTAGCAGGGGCGTTACACAATCCGAAAGGCATTCTACGATACGCAAAGACACCCTGTGGACAGGTAAAATTAGTCTTACTCTGATCGTCCGGATGAATAGGGATCTGAAAGAACCCTGAATATCCGTCTAGAAAACAGAAAAATTTGTTAGAAGCAAGTCTTTCAGTCATTTGGTCAACAAAAGGGAGGGGGAAATGGTCTTTCTTGGTGGCGGCATTTAACTGTCTATAATCAATGCACATCCGCCACCCTGTCACTACTCGAGTTGGTACTAATTCATTTTTATCATTTTTAACCACGATAGTCCCTCCTTTCTTCGGGACTACCTGAACTGGGCTAATCCACTTGGAGTTGCCAACTGTATAAATAATACCTGCATCGAGTAGTTTCATCACCTCAGCCATAACAACTTCCTGCATCTTCGGGTTCAACTTGCGTTGACCCTGTCTATAAGGCTTGTGGCCTTCTTCCAACTCTATCCTGTGCATACAAACATCAGGGCTGATGCCCTTAATGTCATCCAAAGAATAACCCAAAGCCTTCCTGTTTTTCTTAAGTACACACATCAAAGCAGACAGCTGGTCATCGTTAAGCTTAGAGCTAACAATAGCTGGGTAATGCTCCGTATCATCTAGAAAAACATACTTAAGATTAGGGGGAAGTGGCTTACGCTCTGGCACCTTTACCTCTGCAGCATAGACAGAATCAGCTTCAATGGTGTAGCAAGTGTTCACCAAATTATCGTTGGCCAGGCTCAAAAGCATCTCATCTTCTTCTTCATTGAGCTCGTAGCTCTCCATTGAGGCAACCAAAGCATCGGCTCATCAAGCATTCTCCTTTGTATTACCCGCACACTCATCCGAATGGGTTAGATCGGCTAAGGGATCCTTGGCTAAGGATTCCCTCCAATTACAAGTAACAACCCCATCAACAATATCAATGGAATAACACGTATCCTCATCAAGCGGGTTTAGTTGCCTTGTGAGCAAGACCGAACTCAATGGTGTCATCCCCTACCTCTAAGGTGATGGTTCCGCATTTGACATCTATCACGGCCCATTTGTATGTAAGAACGGTCGCCTAAAATAATAGGTATCGACTATCCTCCGCAATGTCCAAAACAACGAAATCGACGGGAATAAAAAACTTACCCACTCGAACGGGTACATCCTCTAGAACACCTATAGGTCTCTGAGTCGATCTATTTGCCATTTGAACGGTAATATCGGTCACCTTAAGTCTACCAATGTTTAACCTTTCGCAAACAGAATACGGCATGACACTAACACTGGCCCCTAAGTCACGAGGGCCTTTCCAATTACGTGGTTACCTATAGTGCAAGGAATTGAAAAACTACCCGGTCCTTTAATTTAGGTGGCACATTAACTTGTGAAAGAGCATTACATTCCTCCACAAACGCAACATTACCATCATCACGAAAATTTCTCTTACGATTCAAAATATCTTTCATAAATTTAGCGTAAGAGGGTATCTGGGTAATTAAATCAGTGAAAGGAACCGTTACCTCGAGATTTCGGACCATCTCAGAAACTTACCAAACTTACGCTCGGCTTGGTAGCCTTCAAACGCTCCGGATACGGATCGCAACACCGGTCGTAGGATCGGTAACCTTCGGCTTCCGTAGGTTTAAAACCCCGATTAAATCATCAATGAGTGACGAATCATGCAAACTAGTTGACGGATTTGCATCTTGCTCTGGAGATCCGATCGATCGATCGGTATGGGTGGTCGATCGACCAAGTAAGTGGCGTGAAACAGTTTCATCGTAAGTAACGTCATCGGGTATCTCGATCGATCGATCGAGGATGTTGGTCGATCGATTTGGATGTGCTAGGTGTGAATAGTTTCGACCGAAACTATTTTGTCGACAATTGATCGATCGATCGGGAATGTTGGTCGATCGACCAACAAGATCTTGGCATTCGACTTCGTTTTGCATCGAATTCAAACGAGCTTCTTCATCATTTCCGAGTCTTCCTTTGGCTTGTCGGGACTTTTATAAGAAAGGCCACTTACGAGATTGATGGCATTGATCGTCTCAACTAGGCCCTTCACATTTGCTTGAAGAATTAGCGGCTTGCTTAGCCTCCATATTCTCCAATTGTTTCACAAATTCCGTGAGGACTCAATCCCGGCTGCTTCCATATTCGCCACTTGAACCAAAAGGAGTTGGACCATCTCTCTCAACTTCTCGATCTCATCAGAGTTTTGAACAGGAATCTCGACTTTCTCCTTGGAAGCTTCAGAAATCTCGAGTTTCTCGAGACGGGTAGAAATGGAAGTCACAAGTGTCATAACGGCAGTCATTTCTTCACTTTGCTTTCGTGACTTTCCACGTGAACTTCCAAACTCAGCTTTATGGACTGCCATCTCCTCAATGGTGTTCCAACCTTTACTTTGACCGGTATTATTTTGAAACCTGCCATTAGCAGCTGCATCCAAGATGACCTTGAAATCATCATATAAAGCATTGTAAAATAGATTGCAAAGATACCATTGCTGGAAACCATGATGAGGGACAGCTCGGACCAAACTTTTGAAACGTCCCCATGCTTCACAAAAATCTTCGTCGGCTCCTTGCTGAAAACTCGTGATTTTACCCTTCAAGGCATCAGTCTTTGAAAGCGGGAAGTACTTCTTGTAGAAGGCTAGTGCTAAAGATGTCTAATCAGTGACTCCAGCTGCTACTCTATCGAGGTAGCGATACCAATCTCGCGCCGAATCCTTCAAGGAGTATAAGAACATGAACCCCTTTACTTCATCTTGAGTTACCCCCTCCGGTATAGGTATTGAACAACAATAGTCCGTGAAAATTTCCATATGTTTCAAGGGGTCTTCATCTGGTAGACCCGCGAACTGGTTTCGTTCCACTAAATCAATATAAGAGGAACGGAACTCGAAACTACCGGTAGTAGGGGTAGGTAACTGGCGCCCCTTTGGAAGGTGGTGCTCCTTTGGCTGAAAATTATCATATATCGTAGCCATAATTTCCAAAGTGAGAGTACTCAAGTCTTCCTCTCAAAAACCTGTCTTCTAACTGTGCAAAAGCAAAACTAGAAGCAAAGGTAAGCAACGGTCTCAAGGAACCAAAGTTCCCTGAGACAAGTAAAATAAACTAAAATAAGGCAATAAAAATTACACCGTCTCCCCGGCAACGGCGCCAAAATTTGATACCGTCGTTTAGTACCAAAATTAAATTTATAGTTCCAAACTAAAACTATAGCTAGTGATAGTAAGGGTCGAACCACAGAGAGACAAGGTTGATTTTGTTTGCTCTTTTTCAGTCTACAAAAGTAACAGATAATTGGGGGTTTTGAAAATGGTTGACTAACAGGCTAATTGCAAAAATGAATATTCTTAACAAGATAAAAAGAGGATCGGGAACTTCGGTTCGCCATGGCAAATAACAGGTCAGTCAAGCAACAGAGGTCTTATAATACGGTCTCAGGGAAGATAAGCTAGTCTTTCGATCTAAGCTCAAATAACCTCACGGTCTAATAATTCCCTAGAATTTATCAAAGCTTTCACTCAAGAGAAATTCTAAATCTAACGATAAATCAAATTACCAATCTTTCAATCTAGCAAAGGAATCTATCAAAAGATAACAAGACCAATACGGAAGAACTCATGCTACACAACGATCCTAGTTTAATACCATGGCTCACCTTGTTCCCAATCAGAGGAATTACCTACGCATAATCATAACTACACTAATTGCAAAATTAATAATAAAGAACAAATTCAACATGATGGAATCTAACTAGAACAAAGGAGAGAAATTCAATTACTGAAATTAATTGATGAAACAAGAATCAAAATAACAAGTGAAAATAAGAAAAGGAAGAATTGCATAAAAAGCTTACTAATTGAATATCAAGAACCAAGCATTCGAACCAAAGGTTTTCGTCTCAAGCTAGATCTGAAAACTGAGTTTTTCCAGAATGAAAAGCATAACCTAAAAGTTGCTGCGTTCTACTGATAAAAAGATACTGAAAGTTAATTACAAGTTGGGCTTTTAAAAGTCTAACACGGAAAAATAAATATCAGCTCGAAATCGGTCGATCGATCGTCAGCACGGCCGATCGATGATTACTCGGAACGATAGCTTCGTCATGCGAGCTCCGGTGGTCGATCGATTGGAAGGCTTAGTCGATCGACTGAAAATGTTGTGCAGTGGCTCCTTGTTGCTTCCAATCAACTCTTCACTCCTTGCACGCATCCCAAGGTGAGTGAATGAACTCTCCTTCCTCTTGGCTTCCTTGAACTTGCTTCCGGAGGACGAATTTGGCTTGATTTAGCCCACTTCCACGCATTCCTACAATAAATCATAGAAAATGCAAAGTAAACCGTTTCGGGAGAAATAGCAGCCTTAAGCTACCAATTATGCGTAGAAATACATGCCAAAACCACAGATAAAGTGTATAGAATATGCACGTATCAAGCTTCACTCTTATATTTCATTAAATAGACATGCCCATGTCTACTCAAGTCATCGGTGAAGGTTATGAAGTAGTCATAATTTCTTCGAGCGGTGATACTCATTGGTCCACATACATCGGTGTGTATGAGTCCCAATAGTTCACTAGCTCGTGTCCCTTTACCACTAAAAGGATTATGAGTCATTTTGCCAAGAAGGCAATATTCGCATGTACCATATGATTGATAATCAAATGGTGTAATCACATTACTTGAAATTAATCTTTTGATGTGATTCTCGTTTATGTGACCTAATCGACAATGCCAAATGAACGATTCACTTGGGTCACTTGATTTGAGTTTCTTTGATTGAATGTTATAGATATCATTAGTCGGATTCGAGGTTTCTAAAATGTAAATGCCATTAATGGAAGAAGCTTGGCCTATAACCAAGTCGTTCCTTGAAATAGTACAACGATTGTTCTTAATGACAAAACAAAATCCGTCCATGTCTAACATAGCGATAGAAATAATGTTTTTAGAGAGTGTAGGCACATAAAAACAATTATGTAAATACAACTCAAATCCATTAGGCAAAGCTAATACATAAGTTCCTTTGGATTCGGCCGCTACTCGAGCTCCATTTCCAAGGCGTAGATCCACATCTCCTTTGCTAAGTCTCTTCACGTCTCTTAAACCCTGTAAATGATTACAAAGGAGAGAACCACAACCGGTATCCAGTACTCATGTCGTAGTAGAAGTATAATTTATATCAATAACATAAATTTCCTTAGGAATTTTACCTTTTGGAACGATGATTCCTTCCCTTATATTTCGCAAATATACGGGACAATTCCTAAGCCAATGTCCCATGCCATAGCAATAATGGCACTCATCTTCAACTTGCTTGAAGTTTTTCCCTTTCTTTCCCTTCTTCTTGAATTTTTTGCCCTTTGAAGCAAGAACTTGATTGCTTGAGCTCCCACTAGTTTTGGCATCTTTATCTTCCAAAGACAAAGATCCTATAGATTTTATGAGGCGGTCTTCCTGAGACCGGCTCACAAGAGATCTAGTAGTAGTAGTAGGTGGTCTAGAAGAAGTGATGAAGTTAAGGTTTTCATCCGAACCTATCCCAAAATGAAGTTCTCTAGTAGTGTCGAAATCATTGTTGGAGCAAACGTTGTCAAAAACATTGTGGCATGACTCAATAGTTATCGGTGCGGTAGCGTTTGATGGATTCATTGTAATGAACTACAAGTATGGAGGAAAAGGAAATATTAACATTTGTCTTTTAAGTCATACTTGTAAATAAAATTTAAACAAGATATGATCATTTATATAGTGACCTCTACCCAACTATTATAAATGATTCCAAGATCCAAATTCATATTAACTTGGGCACGGTAGGGCCGATTCATCCCTTATCAATATAACTCGGTGGATTAACGCTTTAATCGATTCTACTTTTAGAACTCTTGGTCGATAAAATTACATTAATTTTTATCTTTAGCCCGGAACACATGCGACTACGGTCACGAATATTTCCGCTGAGCTCAATCCAAATTTCGAATAAATGTGTCCATGATCCAAATCCACATCAACTTGGGCACGATAGGGCCGATTCATCCCTTATCAACATGAATTCGGTGGATAGACATTTATCACCCACTTCTCCTATGTAACAAGGTTTATACCCCGGTAGGGCCGAGTGCACTCCCTCGCGAAATAGGTTTTCATGGTTTCTACCTTTTGGTAAGACTAAGTCTCAATTGTTTATTTTTAGCGAGAGGTCATGTCAATTTATTATCTATCACGTTTTAAGTGAACTAAAGCGGTGAACTACGATAATTATAATTGACACGTTCGATAAACTCGATTAAAATGACAATGCATGTTTTAGTTATGGCGATTTAGCGATGCATGCAACATATAAATAAAATGCAAAACATAAATAAAATCCTAGTATGGCCTTCCTAAAATAGAAAATCTAATTAACTATTACATATTCGGAAACCAACTCCATTGGTCCCTTGAACTTCGGTTTTTGGCACGCATCTCGAGGTAACACCGTTTTTAATGGATCGCCTTCTTGATTGGCACCGTCATCAAGGAACTCCGGAATAAATAAATTACATAACAAATTACATAATTTCCTATTATACATTTGTAATTAAAATAAAATAAATCTATTAAATTACAAAACGGTGATACGAGATCACAATAAATTACAACCGAATCGATATTCCCATACATTTCGGGTAATACCAATTAAAAACTAAGGCCATACTAAGTAAAATTACATAATTCAAAAATTACATAAAATAAAATTATGACAATCATAAATAAAATGCAGCATTATAATATGTATGAACATACCCAATTTTATGCTAAATCGCCTTTAAGGAGCCAATATCGTATATTTATCGGTTTTTACGGATTTACGTGATTCAACCTTTTAAAATCACAATAAATTACATAAAATCATATTTATGCACAAGTTAATTACCCTAACCAATTTTGGACTCAAAATTAGTCTCCACTAACATATTGACAATAATTAACTTATATTTCTTAAAATTGTTCATTAATGGACTCAAAATTACAATAAAATGCCATAAACTCCAAATAAATCACAAAAATTTCAAATAAATTTGAAATTTGAAATTTTAAACTCATGAACATTCTGGGAAAATACCATGACACTCATAATGTTCAAAAATTTAGGTTAAAAAATATCGAAAATTATCAAGGAAAAACTATGTTGCGATTTATCGGATTTATCAAATATTATCATAAAAATATGAGAAAAATTATATTTATCAACTTTTCAATTTTAGATCTGAAATAGGTAATAAAATGCAACATGTGACGTTTTTCTTTGGTCATGAAGTATGTTTTAGCAATTATTCACTAATTAAAGTCACTATTTATGCTATTTTTCATCAAAAATTCATAAATCATGCATAAATACTTCATTATAGCCTATTATTTGACACACATCTTGTAAAATTTCATGTGACAACATACTAAATTTCTATGACCAGATTCGAAATATTTCTCATATTAACCTATTTTCATTTAAATTCGATTTTTATCATGAAAAATCCATATTTCGAGCATAAGAACTCCAAAAATTATGAAAATTTACAGGTCATCTGAAAATAATATATGTGAAAACATATCCAAAAACCACTAGAAAATTTGAAGTTTAGCTATTGATCACATTTTAATGCCATTATTAAATAAAATGAACAATAAAAATCCATAAATTAACCAAAATATCCTAAATAAATTTTAGGATCAGAAAATTTAACATGCAAAATTGATTTCGTGATATATCATAATAAACACAAATTTATAAGTTTTATATGTTAATCATATAACACGGAAAAACTATAACCGATTTGCATGCAAACAACCTAAGGCTCTGATACCGCTTGTTAGAAATCTATATCTCATTACTTAACATATTCATATATGTTTCAAATTTAATTTAGTCATAAAATTAATTAGATCTTATGCATGCAAACATAAGTAAATATTAAGGAGAAATCATCATTTTTACATTGATATTTCGGATCAAAGGGTACAAGTAAGATCTCCTTCTTACTTGTTCTTGAGCACTCCTAAAATGGAAGAACAAAGGATTCAAGTATAGAATCCCTCTCAAGGAATAATACCCAAGGTAACTACTTAATAAAATTAATATTATTAATACTAGAACAATATTAATTTAAATAAAATTGACCCAAAAATATTTATTTGGTCTTAATATTCGGTTAAGAGAAGGAGAAGAAGGAAGAATTTTATCTATCTAAAAATCTAATATTTGATGGTTGAATGAATAATAATGCACTAAACTTTCAAGTAGTGTATTAGGCAAATTATAGAGAAAACCCATGGCCTTTCTCTATAGACAAAACCGGGTAGGGGGGGGGGGGGGTTATGGCCAATGCATGAGCAAGGTGTTCTTCACAAGAGGCACTAGGTATGCATGGCTAGGTTTAGGTCAAATGATTATGTTTTCCACTTAATTAATCAACACAATAATTATCCTAAAACACCTCATTATTTCGGTCCATTTTAAGATAAAATGGATTCCATTTTATCTTTGTCAATTTGTTAATTTGTCACATGTCACATGTCATGTAAAATTGTTATGTATTTTTAACATATTAAAAATCAACGCATTAATAAAAATACGTCATATACAAAATCGACTTAGTAATTCATAATTACTTGTACCAAAATAATTTACCAATTATAAATCACAACATCTTGTATTTATAATAAATTATTCATTCAGTTCAATTGCTTCCGTAAACAATAATTTCATCTAAGCAATAAAACAATTCGATTACTTAGACCGTATCTTATTTAATCAAATTATAATGAGATACGTAAATATTACTTCCAAAATCGTCCGTCAATTTCAAGTAATTTAATTAGCCCGTATCGTCATACGATCAATTAAATAATCAATTAAGAGTGTTACCCTTTAGGTATGACCTAAGGGGATCAACTGATCACCACCGTCGCACGACAGTAATGTCAAACTCTAGTCAGCCAATCATTACCGATATGTGTGGACCAGTTGACAGTAAAATATTATTTCCCAATTGTATCCTTAAAATGAGACTTAAACATGTGATCATCATGATCGACAGTTGTGATCGCATTATTGTCGGAGGACACATATTCCAACAAGATTTTGAGAGGATTAGAGTTACGTTGTATGCTTAGGTTTTTTTAAAATGATTAAGAACTGTAAATCTCGTTTTATTAATACATGTCAACATAATTGATAATTGATAAAATATACAGATATTATTATACATTTTTGATAACTACCTAAATATAAGAAGATTTTTCTTTTTATTTTGTTAGGTGGTTTGACCGAAAAAAGGTGAAAAAAATATCTACCCTAATGACTCCTTATACACGGTTTATAGGGAGAAAGGGAGATCATAATTTTCTAACCTAATTTTTCTAAACAACTCTCTCATCAAAAATCACAAAAACCCTAAAATTAATTAGTGAATTTGGGGATCTCATTCTAGCAAATTGAGAGGCATTTCTCGGAGCATCTTGGGTGCAACTGTAACACCCCGATTTATAAAGGAGCCTCTAGCAAGACATTCCCTAATAAACCGGACTGTTACCATCTCGGTTTCCCGAGGTAGTGAATAACAAATTAAACTACAAGGCAAATTACATAATTTCTTTAACTTACTTTTTACAAAACCTCATTTACATCAAATTACAAAGAACTAACATAAATAAAAGTGAAAGTCTTCTAAATGATGATCTAGCTACTAAGTCTTCTGATCCAGTGTCTCACGCCCATCAAGTTCTCATCCTATCTCATAAACCTGTCAAGCCTGCTCCCCAATATTTGGATCGTCACAGGTGTTCACGAATACACAGGGTCAACCACGAGGTTGAGTAGGGAATACAATGAAACAACAAAATATGATATGCATGCTCCTCCGTCACCTCCACCTCCATCTCAACTCATATCTCATAACCCGAACGCCATGACCATACCGATCCCCGGTAGACTATATATCGACCGTAGCCGATCGCATTTCGCTTGTTGAGGACACCAGGGCAAGTCTGCGAGAACCCACTGGGCCTTATCACAACATCATCATCACCACACCACGTCACTACAACATCCTCCATCTCCAATGCATATGAATGCTCAAGAAATTAATGCAACACAATATGTATATCATTGAACTGGTAAATCATAGAATCATGCCGGTTACCGAATGTTGTGATAATATACTCAATACGATCAATTCAGTCAAGCACATTCCAGGATATGAATCATATCATGAATCAACAACCACGAATCAAGTCAACGTTCACAGTTTGGTCATATGAAACACAAACAAGTCAACACCATTCGACAACAACGATAATAAGTCAAGTGTATTTCCCTACCTTTTCGCAATCCAAGCACACAAGCAATCAATTATGGTCCTTCACATATCCATCACCTACATAACATAATTATGTATAATTACCACCTACTCAATCAAATAATCATGCACATAACCTAGACTCATCATAACTTAATAGGAATATCAACTTAAAGAACAAACACGATTTTTCCTGATTTTCCAGCACATGACAGACTCGGAATAAAATACATAACTAATTCCAGAAAAATCAAATTGATACAAGGCTAATTGGATTGGAACCCCATGAGTCTTAGCTACAAATTATATCTAACGTGTGTTTCTCGAATTCCAAACTTATCAAGAGTTTTCAGACTGATTTCCAAAAACTGACAGAAACCATCGCATAAAAAGTATTGATTCATAAAACGAGTTTAAAACATTATTTTGCAGTAATTCCAAATCCTATTATCATCTAGACTATACAAAGATGATGTATGAAGAACCCTCATAACTGAATCGACATAAAATTTAGGGTTTCAAATCATTTTCCACAACCAAATCAGATTCACGGACTTTTCAGCGACATGTTCATAAATAAATCACCTATGACAAACCATAAAGAATTTGACTACGAGATTTTATATGCATAAACTAGACATCAAATAAACAGGACTCTCTTTTCAAACTTTTTGAAGACGAACACTTTAAAACAGTATAAACAATGGAATGAAATCGACTTACAAACAGGGAAATCGAATTAGGTTGGAATCGATGAGAAATCTTCAATCAAATGAAAGGCTCGACAATTCTTCTTCCTCTCCCTTTCTCTAGGTTTAGAAATGGTTTTATGAATGATAAAATGAAAAGGGGCGAGAGGGATAGCGGCTCTTAGATTAGGTTTAGGGTAAATGGTGGTTACATGTTCCGGGTAGGGCAAATGGGTTAAACGGGTATGGTCGTTGGGTAAATGTAGATGGGTAATTCTTGACTCAAAAGACAAAATGTGATGTAGCCCGACTCAACATATACGATATAAACCCGATTTAATAACATTCACGATATTACGATGCAACCAATATAAAATGTATAATACTAATATATAATAATATCCGTTTAATCGATTATATAAAATACGGGGTATTACATTGGAAATCATGAGAACATCTTGCTTCATGCTCCCACTCAATTTCATATCCTTCTCGGCCTGTACGAGAAGTGAGTGTAGCTCATGAGGACTTTTCTTCATGTCATTCATGTAGTAATTTGCCCTGAAGAGGGCAAAACCATCTTGAAGTGAATGAAGTATACGGTCAATGACTATGCTCTCACTGATTTTGCAATCAAGTGCCTCTAATTTCTCGACATTCTCAATCATGTTAAGAATGTGTGGGCTAACAGGTTGGCCCTTCTGGAGTTTCGCATCAAAGAAGAGACAGGTATGCTCATAAGTAACGATTCTCGGTGCTTTTGAGACCTCATTAGTGAGCGTGGTGAAAATCTTGTTTGCACCTTAGGCAATGAAGCGTCTTTGCAAATTGGTTTCCATTGCAAAGATGAGTACGTTCTTTATCGCACCCGCTTCCATGACGAAGTCACTATAAGCAAGTGACTCGTTAACTCTTGCATTGGGGCCTGGGTTTACCGGTATTGGCTCAGTTAAGTACTTGAGCTTACCGTCAGAATGGCAAAGATTCCGTAATGATGCCTCCTAGTCCGCAAAGTTGGACCCATCATTCTTGATCGAGTGGCGATTCATGTGGTCCATGAAAGCTTTCAGCCAGGACTCGCGTCCAAGTGTGGCACTTGGCATTGGGATTTCGTTATTTCCAGCCATTTGTTGCAACAGTATTATCAAAATAAAACGTATTCTACACTGCGAAAAGAAGAAAATTATAATAAGCATTCTCATCGTTATGATTTAAGTCTAATGCAATACTGTTATAACGCGAAGACTCAAGCATTTATACAATTGACCTCCCTCAAGAATTATATAAATGATTCCAAGACTCAATTATCTGTAAATTGATAAGCCAACCTCTTGGCTAATTCTACTATTAGAATTCTTGGTCGATAAATTTCTGTAAATTCTATCTATAGTCCATCATAATCACGAGAAACTCTTCGGATTATAATGTTGAGGTAAACTAAGTCAACACAAACTACTTACCCAACGTAGAAGGGGTCATATGGAGAGTAAGGTCCTATATGCCTACCGACGAAGAAGGGATTCATAGTTGTTTGCCCTTATAAAGACTATTCTCAATTTCAGTTTTAGAGGAAGATCCATCAACTTTATTTTATTTAATTGAACTAATATCTAGCATGCGTGAATGAATAAACTAAGATGATAGCTTAAAATGTGTGACATCAGTATGTCTATGAAAACTAACATTCAATCTATATGAGTCAATTTTCATGCATATTAGGTGGTTTGGTTTAGGCGGAATATGATGCACTAACTATCATGTGAGTGAAAAGCAATAAGAATGGTAAAACGTAAAACAAAAATAAAGTCCTAGTGTGGCCTATCTACCAAAATGAACATAAATACAACTTTGGAATCCATCCTTGGACCCGAGAAGCTTGTCTTGATGTTCCATCTTGGTCCATGTAGCGGGAGTGAGCAATCCAATCTCCATCTTTAGTCTTATCAAAATTATAGTAAATAAATTACAAAATAAACCAATTTACATTCTAATTTCAAAACCGTAATACTTAAAGAAAACCAAAAGGAGATACGAGATCTCAAAATTACATTAAAAATTATGTTTCCATCATTACGAAAACATAATTTAACTAAGGCCACACTAGGTATTACAAATTACAACCGATTGCAAAAATACTTAAATTAAACCATTCAACAAAACATTCAACTAAATAAAAATGCATCAACTAATAAATTAAACATTCAAGACATAATTCCTTAATTATGTGGAGTAATTTATCCAAACCACCTATTTAAATGATCAAATTATGTGACAATTCCTCAATTATTCACAATAATTTTAATCTTAATACATATTAATCTTGTAATATGAATTAATCCAACATTATTTTAAACCTCTTTAAAATAATTAGGTATCTTTAATTTTTGAACTTTTTCACAACAAACTATTATACAAAATATAGAAATGATGTATAATAATAATCATTGGCCAAAATAAAACAAAAACATAAATTATTTTTTTGTTATACTCGGCTGCACTCGGCATTTATGCCCAAAAAAATTTTTTTTTTCCTCTTTTGCCTTATGTTCTCGGCAAACAAAAAAAACAGAAAATATATTTTTTTCCTCGGCAATCCCACAAAAACCGAAACAAAAACATAATATTTTTTTTTTACTCGGCAAAACTGAAAAAACAAAACAGATTTCCCTTTTTTTTTTTTCTTGCGGCATTTCAGCCGTTTTATACATACTTTTCTCGAAAAAAAAAATTATGTGGACAGTAAGTTTAATGTTGCTAATATAACATGATCGACATAAACATCATCTATTAATTTAAACATGGATTCAAACTTAATGATTCAATTTAACCTCTTAAAATGAATATCCAAATTATGACAAAATCGATTATCCGTATATATGATTCATCACAATTGATTTGAACATGATTAAATTAATTTCTATGCCAAAACTATATAGCAAAAACAAATTATCAACAATCAAACGATTTCAACCAATCGTTGGTTGGCGCAGTGGTAGCATGGGGCTGCGCTTGGTAGGGAGGTCTGCGGATCGATCCCCCACAACTGCGATTGGGAGGGGTTTAAATACCGTAATCCTTGGACACGCCCCGAAATCCGGTTTAGTCGGCCCAATGTGGTTCGGATTACCGGATGGTTTAGACCAAAAAAAAAACAATCAAACGATTTCCATTTACATTTTAATTTAATTCTAATTAAATCAAAACAATTACAAATTCATCATATTATCATTTTAACTTACTAAAACAACAATATTAATAAATCAAATTGGAAATAAGAACAACAAAACAAAAAAACTCACGGCCTAAAAAAAATTTCATACGACAATTTTTTTTTTTTTCAAAGCAGCCGAGACCTTTTTTTTTTTCTTCAAATTTGTTTAAATCCATTTATGAAAATCATCAAAAATAATTTCGTGGCCTTGGTTCTGATACCACTTGTAGGAAATATCGGTATACTTCCTTTAAGATTATAAGGATTATAACGAAATTATGATTATGAAAAACTAGTCATAAATGAAATTTACATAAACAAAATAGAAAGATTAAGAATAAACCCTTGGTCCTAGCAAATTTGGCCTAAGAACAATATCGAATTGATATTCTCCTAATTGTTGCTGTAATACTGCGTTTAATATTCAATTTGGTGGGTGCCTTACATACCTTTGTATATGCGTTTCATAATTCGTTTGCGTTGGTTGGTAGAGAGGGTAAACTTCGGGACGAAGTTTCTTTTAAGGAGGGTAAACTGTAATACCCCGTATTTTATATAATCGATTAAACGGATATTATTATATATTAGTATTATACATTTTATATTGGTTGCATCGTAATATCGTGAATGTTATTAAATCGGGTTTATATCGTATATGTTGAGTCGGGCTACATCACATTTTGTCTTTTGGGTCAAGAATTACCCATCTACATTTACCCAACGACCATACCCGTTTAACCCATTTGCCCTACCCGGAACATGTAACCACCATTTACCCTAAACCTAATCTAAGAGCCGCTCTCCCTCTCGCCCCTTTTCATTTTATCATTCATAAAACCATTTCTAAACCTAGAGAAAGGGAGAGGAAGAAGAATTGTCGAGCCTTTCATTTGATTGAAGATTTCTCATCGATTCCAACCTAATTCGATTTCCCTGTTTGTAAGTCGATTTCATTCCATTGTTTATACTGTTTTAAAGTGTTCGTCTTCAAAAAGTTTGAAAAGAGAGTCCTGTTTATTTGATGTCTAGTTTATGCATATAAAATCTCGTAGTCAAATTCTTTATGGTTTGTCATAGGTGATTTATTTATGAACATGTCGCTGAAAAGTCCGTGAATCTGATTTGGTTGTGGAAAATGATTTGAAACCCTAAATTTTATGTCGATTCAGTTATGAGGCTTCTTCATACATCATCTTTGTATAGTCTAGATGATAATAGGATTTGGAATTACTGCAAAATAATGTTTTAAACTCGTTTTATGAATCAATACTTTTTATGCGATGGTTTCTGTCAGTTTTTGGAAATCAGTCTGAAAACTCTTGATAAGTTTGGAATTCGAGAAACACACGTTAGATATAATTTGTAGCTAAGACTCATGGGGTTCCAATCCAATTGGCCTTGTATCAATTTGATTTTTCTGGAATTAGTTATGTATTTTATTCCGAGTCTGTCATGTGCTGGAAAATCAGGAAAAATCGTGTTTGTTCTTTAAGTTGATATTCCTATTAAGTTATGATGAGTCTAGGTTATGTGCATGATTATTTGATTGAGTAGGTGGTAATTATACATAATTATGTTATGTAGGTGATGGATATGTGAAGGACCATAATTGATTGCTTGTGTGCTTGGATTGCGAAAAGGTAGGGAAATACACTTGACTTATTATCGTTGTTGTCGAATGGTGTTGACTTGTTTGTGTTTCATATGACCAAACTGTGAACGTTGACTTGATTCGTGGTTGTTGATTCATGATATGATTCATATCCTGGAATGTGCTTGACTGAATTGATCGTATTGAGTATATTATCACAACATTCGTGCAGAGGCATGATTCTATGATTTACCAGTTCAATGATATACATATTGTGTTGCATTACTTTCTTGAGCATTCATATGCATTGGAGATGGAGGATGTTGTAGTGACGTGGTGTGGTGATGATGATGTTGTGATAAGGCCCGGGCGGGTTGCGCAGGACTTGCCCTGGTGTCCTCAACGCGAGGAAATGGGCGGATCGGCTACGGTCGATATATAGTCTACTGGGGATCGGTATGGCTGGGCGTTCCGGGTTATGAGATATGAGTTGAGATGGAGGTGGAGGTGACGGAGGAGCATGCATATCATATTTTGTTGTTTCATTGTATTCCCTACTCAACCTCGTGGTTGACCCTGTGTATTCGTGAACACCTGTGACGATCCAAATATTGGGGAGCAGGCTTGACAGGTTTATGAGATAGGATGAGAACTTGATGGGCGTGAGACACTGGATCAGAAGACTTAGTAGCTAGATCATCATTTAGAAGACTTTCACTTTTATTTATGTTAGTTCTTTGTAATTTGATGTAAATGAGGTTTTGTAAAAAGTAAGTTAAAGAAATTATGTAATTTGCCTTGGAGTTTAATTTGTTATTCACTACCTCGGGAAACCGAGATGGTAACAGTCCGGTTTATTAGGGAATGTCTTGCTAGAGGCTCCTTTATAAATCGGGGTGTTACAAAGTGGTATCAGAGCGAACGATCCTCAGGCCTAAACCAATGAACCCAATGAACGTAGGATGTGTCTAAATAAAATGAACCCACAGGAATAAAGCGTTAGGAGCTCACAGTGCGGTTAAGAAGGCGCCCTTAATGCGTGCTCTTTTGCCCTCTCAGTTTTGAACCAGGTAACCCGAGATAAATTGAGTGAATGGGGTAGTTAGAAGGAAAACCTTGGATATAATCGAGTTGATGTATACTTTGAGACCTATATATTCTAACCACTCTGCAGGACAACGTTACGGTAAGTATTTTGTATGAATGATGATGTGATCATATGATGTTGTGGAGATGAGAAATAAATTTTCGTGTTCAGGTTGATAATCAATGAAGTGTTGGATTGTGGTAATCGTGAGCGTAGAAATAATTGCAAATTGATGATATTTATCTGGATGGATGTTGAATGACGTGTTGATAGTGCTATTATGTCTAGCGATATGCGGTTATGTGATCCCGAAGCCATGCTAGTATAGTATTGTGATAGTAATCAGAAACACTATTGAATTGCATGTTTCTAGTCATAGCAATCGTGATTTAGATGTAAGGAGTAGATCGAGATGCGAAGGGATTCTATGGGATAGATGTTTACGTAAGTACAAAGTGTGAGATTTAAGTTGGGATGGGTTAGTATACATAGTATGCTCATAAGAGCTTGTAACATAGTAAAGAATGACCTAGTGCTGAAACTCGTTTTGTTTGATTTTACTCTTTAATTGACCTTACTGCCATTTCTTTTCTGTTTATTGCCTATGGATGAAAATTTTATGAGAGATACCCTCGTAAGTTAGTGTTCATTTGGCGTTGGTTTCATGCTTATAGGATATACGGATTAGGAGTAATAAATATTTTAGTGGGCTGTGGTCAGGAAGTTCCTGTGCAGTGATGTTTTGACCAACGATTTTGTAAAAATCCTCATTTAAATTGTATTAATAATTTTTGCATAATTCCAACTCCATCGATCAGAAGATTCGTATATGTTTTCAAATTGATAAGCCACGAAAATTATTGATGTCTCTATATTAAATGGTAAGTTTTGCAAACTGACCCAAGTTTCGGACCAATTGCTGTCACATACTTGTTTGGACCAACTGAGTTGCAAAATCCTTTAAAAATTGAATTCTTGAGCTTTGGACCTCATTTTTTTTCTCACGAATTATTAACTCTCTGTATGTTATAAAAAGTAATATAACTCAAGTTTTCGTTGAATGGTTATTTATTCATGATTTTTGGAAGTTACAACGTGAATCATAACTTTTAAAATGTGAATTCTATGTTGAGTTTTCATACAGTTGTTCGATTATTTCATGAGCCTTATTAATGTGAAATTATAGTGTCCTTATATGATGATAGTAGCACACATATTCATTGGTTATGTATCTTAACAAGTGATAAAAAAAAAATTAAAGTTTAGTTTATAACATTGTTGGCATGATAGTATGAGTGAAATTGAATAGCTTAATTTGATTCTTAATCGAGGGTGAAATATTTTATACGAGTCCGGTTGTTTGCATATTTTATATATGCTTGGCATGTTGTAATATCTCTGGTGTGTTCATCATATTTGTATAGTGGTCGGATATATATAAATATAAAACTATATTGTCATATCTTGGTAAAGTTGGTGGCGTTAAATGTTAACTTGATTGTTCTAATATACTCGCGTGAATATTTATAATAATTATGTTTAAATGTTTACACATGGATGGTAGTAATGAGTATGTCTAAATGTTCACACATGTAGGATGTCATCTGAGTTCTCATGTCTTTTATGTGAGTCTGTGTGCCTATAGTTATACTTATTACTTTCATTGCATTAATTTATTTCAGTTGAACCTAAACTTATGATATGATAATAAAATAGTGTTGTTGTTCCTTATTGGATATGTTCATAGTTGTATGGTCATGAAATGCTAAGGTGATTGTTGCAATTGTCACGATATTTGAAATATAGTTGATATAGTTACGATATAGTTACGATATTTGAAATATATTCTCGAACTTTCGAATTATAATGAGATAACCCTTTGATGATTCACATGATATGCGTTGGTTTAAATGATAGCCGTTATAGTTGCATTCAATTGAGCCTACGAGTTGCTTATTTGTTCAAACCGTGCAAACCAGAGAACGTGTTCACCTTACTAATCTTTTGTCGTAGATAATGTTTTACAAGTTATATGATGGTAGATGTACATGTTTAAGTTGTTTATGCGATATCTCTCATTTTCTTTGAAAATGAATTATCTTGAGTTGATGGATACAATTGAATGGTATGGTTGCTAAAATGTTAAACATATGTGTGATATGGAAGTAATTTTGTTGTTATTGTGAATCATATAACTATTAATACTCAATTGTAATTTCAGTTGTTTGACTTCTACATTATTAAGTTAATTACGCATGACGCACAGTCGATGGTTCCGTAAGGAGTTTAACTGGGAATTTTATAGTGTGCCTCCGATCTAAACTAATAATCTTCTTATATTGACTATATGGTTAGACTCTTGTCTAGTTCTTATGACGTGATAAATCGTTTTAAAATTTAACATGTAATTGAGTTGGTACTTATACTTTGTGTGACCATGCAACTTTGTGATAAATAGATCTATAATAAAGAGGTAAAAATTTGATTGAACACGGTTAATTTGTAGTTACTTGCTTTACTTTATGGTACGAATCGTATGCTTTGATTAGACGTCACCAGGGAATGTGTTCTATCTAAAAGGTCTCCGATTAAATCTTTGTAGTCGTGTTAGCCGTGAATATAATCGAGTAAAGAAGTGCAACTAAAATCCTGATGTTGAGGTAATAGTCGTTCATTAGTAAAGATAGGACTGAAATGAATAAGATGAACCTGTAAATTATGAAATATGAGTCGACACCTAAGCTTGTATTGTTTGAAGGAATTGAATTAAGTTTATCTGATTTTGAGTTTCGTAGTAAGCTGTAAATGGATTCTATGGACGGCTCTGTTATAAGATTTATGTTAAGAAAGTTATTCACATTCAAAGTATGAAAGTAAAAGTTTTGAAAATGAAGTTAAATTTTGTCGTGTGAGTATAAATTCGGAATGAGATTTCCGCCGAGTGTATCGGTTGTATGGTTTCATGATATTTGCTAGTCGGAGGAATGAATCTAGAACGGAGTCACAAATTAGTGGATTAATTTGGTCATGTTGTTCGTTCATGTAGTGAATTGGTGGGTTGTGGTTAGTTACGAATGTCAAAACGGGAAATGTAATGTGGTGATTTAAGTGAGTTATGTGTTAACATGGTATGTTGAAATTGGTGTAGTTAAATACATTTAATCTTTTATGTCATTGTGTTGGGTGCAGTTTAAATATATTTAACACCAAGAACGAAATTTTATGTATGATAGTCTTGTATGTTAACTTTCCAATATCGCTGTTTACTAGCTTGATTGACTCGACCAATAAGTTTGTAAAATTTGCCAATCAATGTGCGTTCGTCATTCGTGAATAAATCCCAAACCCTTTGTTATGAGGATTAAAAATATTTTTATGATGATAAGTGCTGCGAAACTGGTTGTCTTCATTTTATGGGTGATCCTGTGTCTTGACCTAAATCTGTACAGTTATGTAAAGGAAAGTCAGACTGGACCTATTAGGTTACAAATTTTCATAAATCGATTTATTAAGTTTCGACCCTAATTCTTTTCTTATGTTGATTGATTCCCTATGTTTCTAAGGTATGAGATTACAATGATTAGTGAAATGAATAATTACTAATGATTTTTTTCTGGTAACCTTGTAAAGCATTGTTCCATTCATAATTTGATTATTCACATGAATAAATGTTACCAATATTTCTTGGAAAATATGCTGCCACGAGAATACGCCGGATAGGATTATCGTGGTATGTTACGTTAGTGATCTTGCTTAGTAACCTTGATGAAACGATGTTATTTGACATGAACCATATGTGAGCACCTAGGCATCTTCATCTTTGTAACCTGAGTAGTAATGTATAAATTAGATTGACAAGCAGATCCTGTGAATGTTATTGCATGTATTGATTGATATGAAGAGTGTCTAGATTAATCTTTGAAATGTCTTAAGTTATTCAACGTGGCTTTTGCTCCGATCCGTGGCGATGTGCTGTAGCAGCAGTAACTGTAGCTTTCTTGAGAGAGCTTGTATATTGATTGTCTTTAGTAGGGATTAGTAACTTGAGCGTGAGTTGTGAATCTTTTATCCTCTTTCAATTGTTAGCGATGAGTTTGAGAACTTTTGTTATAATAATGAAGGTTACGGGGACGTAACCATGTTTAAGGAGGGTAGGATTGTAAAATCTACAATCTTTATACTTCATGTGTGATTTCTCAGTTTGGCTATATTAGTTATGCGTTGTGTGGGTTATGTTGGAGTGTTACATGATGTGTTTCTGTTATGGTTAAACTTCGGGGACGAAGTTTATTTTAAGGAGGGTGGAATGTAATACTGCGTTTAATATTCAATTTGGTGGGTGCCTTACATACCTTTGTATATGCGTTTCATAATTCGTTTGCGTTGGTTGGTAGAGAGGGTAAACTTCGGGACGAAGTTTCTTTTAAGGAGGGTAAACTGTAATACCCCGTATTTTATATAATCGATTAAACGGATATTATTATATATTAGTATTATACATTTTATATTGGTTGCATCGTAATATCGTGAATGTTATTAAATCGGGTTTATATCGTATATGTTGAGTCGGGCTACATCACATTTTGTCTTTTGGGTCAAGAATTACCCATCTACATTTACCCAACGACCATACCCGTTTAACCCATTTGCCCTACCCGGAACATGTAACCACCATTTACCCTAAACCTAATCTAAGAGCCGCTCTCCCTCTCGCCCCTTTTCATTTTATCATTCATAAAACCATTTCTAAACCTAGAGAAAGGGAGAGGAAGAAGAATTGTCGAGCCTTTCATTTGATTGAAGATTTCTCATCGATTCCAACCTAATTCGATTTCCCTGTTTGTAAGTCAATTTCATTCCATTGTTTATACTGTTTTAAAGTGTTCGTCTTCAAAAAGTTTGAAAAGATAGTCCTGTTTATTTGATGTCTAGTTTATGCATATAAAATCTCGTAGTCAAATTCTTTATGGTTTGTCATAGGTGATTTATTTATGAACATGTCGCTGAAAAGTCCGTGAATCTGATTTGGTTGTGGAAAATGATTTGAAACCCTAAATTTTATGTCGATTCAGTTATGAGGCTTCTTCATACATCATCTTTGTATAGTCTAGATGATAATAGGATTTGGAATTACTGCAAAATAATGTTTTAAACTCGTTTTATGAATCAATACTTTTTATGCGATGGTTTTGTCAGTTTTGGAAATCAGTCTGAAAACTCTTGATAAGTTTGGAATTCGAGAAACACACGTTAGATATAATTTGTAGCTAAGACTCATGGGGTTCCAATCCAATTGGCCTTGTATCAATTTGATTTTTCTGGAATTAGTTATGTATTTTATTCCGAGTCTGTCATGTGCTGGAAAATCAGGAAAAATCGTGTTTGTTCTTTAAGTTGATATTCCTATTAAGTTATGATGAGTCTAGGTTATGTGCATGATTATTTGATTGAGTAGGTGGTAATTATACATAATTATATTATGTAGGTGATGGATATGTGAAGGACCATAATTGATTGCTTGTGTGCTTGGATTGCGAAAAGGTAGGGAAATACACTTGACTTATTATCGTTGTTGTCGAATGGTGTTGACTTGTTTGTGTTTCATATGACCAAACTGTGAACGTTGACTTGATTCGTGGTTGTTGATTCATGATATGATTCATATCCTGGAATGTGCTTGACTGAATTGATCGTATTGAGTATATTATCACAACATTCGGTAACCGGCATGATTCTATGATTTACCAGTTCAATGATATACATATTGTGTTGCATTACTTTCTTGAGCATTCATATGCATTGGAGATGGAGGATGTTGTAGTGACGTGGTGTGGTGATGATGATGTTGTGATAAGGCCCAGGCGGGTTCTGCAGGACTTGCCCTGGTGTCCTCAGCTGCGAGCTGGCAGATCGGCTACGGTCGATATATAGTCTACCGGGGATCGGTATGGCTGGGCGTTCCGGGTTATGAGATATGAGTTGAGATGGAGGTGGAGGTGACGGAGGAGCATGCATATCATATTTTGTTGTTTCATTGTATTCCCTACTCAACCTCGTGGTTGACCCTGTGTATTCGTGAACACCTGTGACGATCCAAATATTGGGGAGCAGGCTTGACAGGTTTATGAGATAGGATGAGAACTTGATGGGCGTGAGACACTGGATCAGAAGACTTAGTAGCTAGATCATCATTTAGAAGACTTTCACTTTTATTTATGTTAGTTCTTTGTAATTTGATGTAAATGAGGTTTTGTAAAAAGTAAGTTAAAGAAATTATGTAATTTGCCTTGGAGTTTAATTTGTTATTCACTACCTCGGGAAACCGAGATGGTAACAGTCCGGTTTATTAGGGAATGTCTTGCTAGAGGCTCCTTTATAAATCGGGGTGTTACATCCAACAAGAATAAGGGTAAGGGCAAAGCTCTCGGCGACCTAACTGTAGGAAAGCCAAAGTTTAAGAAGCCAGGAAACGGTAAGAGTGGGCCTGGTGAGACTAGTGGCTCACAAGGCAAGACAAAGAGCAAGGTCGGTGACATTGAGTGCCACCATTGTCACAAGACTGGACATTGGAGGAGGAACTGTCGCGTGTATCGTGAGGACATAAAAGCAGGCCGCGTCACTCCTGTTGGTATGTCATCTTATATTCATATGATTGAGATTAACCATGCAAGTTTCGGAACTTGGGTACTTGATACTGGTTGTGGTTCTCATCTGTGTAATCATTTGCAGGGCCTAAAAAACATCACACCTCTAGGAAAGGGTGATGTGGACCTGCGAGTCGGGAATGGAGCTAGAGTTGCTGCAGTCTCAAAGGGAATATATGTAATCCAACTCCCAAGTGGTTTTGAGTTATATTTATATAATTGTTACTATGTACCCAGTTTGTCTAAGAACATTATTTCTGTTTCCGTACTTGATAAAGACGGTTTTTCATTTTCAATAAAGGATAATAGCTGTATTTTCTCTTTTAATGAAATGATTTATGGCAAAGCAGTTTCCATGAATGGAATTTATATCTTAGATCAAACCACAGATATATTACACGTGAATAATAAGAAATTAAAGGTTGGTGACAAAGATCAAACTTATCTATGGCATTGTCGAATGGGACACATAAATGAAAAACGTATAAAGAAACTCGTCGAGAATGAGACTATTCCCGCATTCGATTTTTCAACTTTTGGCACGTGTGAATCATGTCTTATCGGCAAAATGACTCGAATTTCCTTCAAAGGTGTTGGAATGTGCGCTAGTGACCTATTAGGACTCATACATACTGATGTATGTGGACCTATGTCAATTACCGCTAGAGATGGCTATAGATATTTTATCACTTTCACGGACGATTTGAGTAGATACGGATATGTCTACTTAATGAAGCATAAAAGTGAGTCCTTTGAAAAATTCAAGGAATACCAGAATAAGGTTGAGAACCAACTGGGTAGAAAGGTTAAAGCACTCCGTTCAGATCGGGGTGGCGAATATCTTTCAAATGAGTTTGATCAACACCTTAAAGACCGTGGAATCGTTTTACAGTTAACTCCACCTGGAATACCTCAATTAAATGGTGTGTCCGAACGGAGAAATCGAACATTACTTGATATGGTTCGATCCATGATGAGTCACACGGTAGTACCTGATTCATTATGGGGTTTTGCTCTTTTGTCAGCTGCTCTTATACTTAACCGAAGTCCGACTAAAGCTGTCGACAAGACTCCATATGAAATGTGGAAGGGAACAGTCCCCAACTTGTCCTTTATTCGGGTTTGGGGCTGCGAGGCTTATGCCAAGTGGAGACACGAGGATAAGCTCGGCTCGCGATCGGTCAAGACATACTTTATTGGTTATCCAAAAGGAATGTTTGGTCATTACTTCTATTCGCCCACCGAACATCGAGTTTTTTTTGCGGCTAGTGCGACGTTCTTAAAGAAAGAATTTCTCGAGAACAAGTCAAGTAATAGAACCTTCGAGCTGTCGGAGGTTCAAGAACCAACAACCGAGGAACAGATGGAGGAAGTTGTTCCTTCAACTGATGATACGGTTAATATTCCTCAGGAACCTAGGAGGTCGGGTAGAGTCTCTAATCCTCCAGACAGATACATTGGTATGGTCGAGGAGAATGACGTTTTGCTCCTAGAGAGTAATGAACCCGCTACCTATAAAGGTGCCATGACCTGTTCTGACTCAAAGCTATGGCTTGAAGCCATGCAATCCGAGATGGACTACATGTATGAGAATAACGTATGAGATCTTGTTGATTTACCTAATAAGGTAAAACCTCTACAGTGCAAATGGCTTTACAAAATAAAGCGTTCTGTAGACGGGCAACCAGATACCTATAAGGCACGACTAGTGGAAAAAGTTTTCACTCAAGTGCACGGATTGCATTATGATGAAATTTTTGCACCCGTAGTTATGCTGCGTTCCATTCGGATAATCTTAGCGATTGTCGCTTTTCATGACTATGAAATTTGGCAAATGGATGTGAAAACCGCCTTCTTAAACGGTTATTTGGAGGAAGAGTTGTACATGGTACAACCCGAAGGTTTCATAGATCCTGAAAATCCTAAGAAAGTGTGCAAGCTTAAGCGTTCCATTTATGGACTTAAGCAAGCTTCTCGAAGTTGAAATCATCGTTTCGACCAGGTGATAAAAGAGTATGGTTTCACTCGATCGGTTGAGGAACCATGCTTATGTATCAAGTCGAGTGGGAGCAAGATTGTTTTTTTGATATTGTATGTCGATGACATACTCTTGATTGGGAATGACATTCCTCTCTTATCTTCGGTAAAAGGATGGTTGAAGAACCATTTCCAGATGAAAGATCTGGGTGAGGCACAACGCATATTGGGAATCCGTATCTATCGAGATAGATCACGAAGGACGTTATCACTGAGTCAGGAGTCTTATTTGGATAAGATTCTTGAAAGGTTCACCATGACCAACTCCAAGAAGGGGAACCTTCCAATGACTTCTGGGATGCATTTGAGCAAGTCTCAGTCACCCACGACGCCTGAAGGGATTGAGCGCATGAGTCGTGTTCCTTATGCATCTGCAATAGGATCAATCATGTATGCCATGATATGCACACGTCTAGACGTGGCATATGCATTGAGTATGACGAGTCGGTACCAAAAGAATCCAGGTGAAACACACTGGATAGCTGTTAAAAACATCCTTAAGTACCTACGGAGGACTAAGGATAGGGTATTGACTTATGGAGGAGATACTAAGCTATGCGCAATCGGTTACGCAGATGCTAGCTTCCAAACGGATCGAGATGATTCAAAATCTCAGTCCGGGTTCGTCTTCACTCTTAATGGTGCTGCGGTCAGCTGGAAGAGTTCCAAACAGGATGTTGTAGTAGATTCTACTATTGAATCCGAGTACTATGCCGCTTCGGAAGCAGCAAAGGAAGCTATATGGATGCGTCAATTCTTACAAGGACTTACGGTAGTTCCTAGTTCGAATGACCCGATCACCGTCTATTGTGACAATAGAGGTGCCACCTTCCAGGCTAAGGAGCCAAAGTCTAGCAACAAATCTAGACATGTACATCGGAAAGCTCACCTGATCCGTGATTATGTGGAGCAAGAGGAGATAGTGATAGACAAGATTGCGACGGATGATAACATCGCGGATCCCCTCACTAAACCGTTGAATTATGATAAGCATGAAGGGCACGTTATTTCCATGGGAATTAAACGTGTTCCTGAGTTGTAGAAGTTGATTATGGATTCGATACATTATCGTTTTCATATACTATTTATAACTTCATCGTTTTATTATAATATTTTGTTTTTCATGTGGATTGTACGACAACATTGAACGCCACAAAGTGAACTGAATTACATTATATTTGTTTTGGTCCGCAATCGCCTACATGAGCTGATAACTCTGGCTATTATTTTGTGAAGTTGATTGATGGTGGGTTCAACGAGCCATAAGTCAAACTGTTGGCTGATCGATCACAGATGCGAGTTATAACGATACCTCGTAGGACAAAAATTGTGACAACGTAATGGAGTCCTAAATGTTTAAAAACATTCGGTGTCAGGTCGTGGATTGGACGTCCATTGTGTTCCTAGAGTCGATTCTTTTGACTATCGACTGTCTCTTGAGATTAAGGCAGTTTTTGGGTGACTTTGGTTTCTTTCTCATGGTATGCCGTAACAGGAGGCTAAGCAGATTTTTTCTGGGTCATTTCATACTGTTCTTATATCTGCAGGATTCGAGTTGAAGAAAATATCCAACCTTTATCAGGTTTAGTTATTTCTCAGGGCCACTCGAGGAGTTGTAACTGAAATGCATGGCCATGCTCGAATGATGATTCGTTTATCAGTTAAGTTACTCTCTAGTCGGGGAAACCACTCTTGATATTAATCACTTGTAAAATACGACCGTTGTGAATACGGATTTTGCAAATTGTTTTACATTGAGTAGGAGAAATTTTAGGATATGAGAATCGGTTATCGCACATACACTTGTGAGGACAACTGAGAGATTGTTGGAGCTTGTGTCATCCACAGTTAGTGTGATAACGTATATAAATCTCTTATAGGTTCACAAGGGTATACTTTGTATTTTATCAGTTGATTAACGATTACCTAATAACGGTTGGCTTGCTGGAAAGTTTGACGTTATTATCATACTGATGGCGGTGATCAACTGGTCCCTAAAAGTCACACCTAAAGGATGTGTTTGAGAGATGTGATTATAGAAATGTAATCACATTGATGCCTTATATGACTAAAAGGTTAGTCCATGTATTTGACTAAACAGTTAGTCAATGTGATGATGAGATGATTATTTAATACAATTAAATAATACCAAAGCTGAGACGAATTAATTGTTAAATTCGTAAATTAAATATAAACTGTTATATTTAATTAATGTATATAATGTTAGCTTAAACGAATTAAGATGTTAATTCGTAATTAAACGTAACCAGTTATATTTAATTAGCGAACTATAAATATGCGATATTTATAGTTAATGTATATATTATGCGGAATTGTCATAATAAAATGTTGACAGACCAGTATTAATAAATCGACTACAAACTGTTGTGTGTAGACTTATTAATACATGTCGACATAAATATGACAATTGAAATAAAATACACATTTTATACATTACATAAACCAACCTAAAATAAGAAGATATTTTTTCTTTATTTTTGGTGGTTGGTAGAAAAACCGAAATAAGAGAGAAAAAGGGAAGAATAAAATCTTCCCTAATTCACACTCATTTTCACGGTTGGAAGAGGAGGAAAAGAGAGATGATTTTCTCTTAAATCTCTTGACCTAATTCTCTCATCACACACACAAAAATGGAGTGAATCGAATGAATGATGAATGGAGTTGAGTGAATCGAATCGAGATGAAGGCCCTGAATCGAATGGAGTGAATCGAATCGAATCGAATCGAATGGAGTGATTTGGACTTAATAATCGAATAGAATAAATAAAATGAATCAATCAATAAAGTCAATGAGTAATCAATGAAATAATCATATTAATATTAATAATATTAATAATAATAATATTTAATATTATTGTTATTATCAACTATAATAATACTAATATTCATAGTATAATACTATTTATACTAATACTAAAAATTTTAAGAAAAAAATTATAATATTATATATGAATAATCATAAATTATAATAATGAAAAATAGTAATTTTTTACTAATAATATTCTTAATAACAATAATAAATAATAATGTCAATATTAATAATGATATTAGTAAAAATAGTTGTTTCGAATAAAAACACTCAAGTAAGAGTTGCTCGAATCCGGGTCGGCTCAACGCGCTCCTCTCAGACGATGGCACCTCGAACCTATGCTTGCTCTCTCCGGATGGATCTTTTACGCGTAACAAATAGGGCCTCGAAGGGTTCGCAACAGGTCCTTCTCGATGCCTTACTGATCTTGGTGGATAGTTGAGAGCTTGCTTGAAGCTAAGGTTTCCGTGCCCTCTCATAGTAGCTCGAGTAGTCTTACTTCTAGAGAGATGAAGTTGTTGGTGAGAAGTATTTTACCATTGATTGGTCAATAATGAGGTATTTATAGGTTTCTATGTGTACCTCAAATGATGGCTTGGAAAGCATGGTTACCATATTCGCTATGAATACGCCTTACCGATTTGCGATTCGCTTATAGAAAATGTGTTATATGTATTTTTAGTAATCAATTTGATATAATTCGCTTTTAACGATTCGTGATTCGTAGGGTATCAAGCGAATCCGTAACCATGTTTGCAAGCATGTTGACTTGTATGACCCCGTATTGGCTAGTGGGTCAAGTCGGTTGAGCGTGCCCCATCAATAATATTAATAATAAATGTTATTAATTTTAATAATAATACCAATAATAATTATAATAACAACAATAATAATAATAATAATAATAATAATAATAATAATAATAATAATAACATTAATAACATTATTATTCACAACAACAACAACAACAACAACATTATTATTCATTTTAATAATAATATTCATAATAATAATACTGTAGTAATTATAATAAATAAATTATTAATAACATTATTATTACCAATATTATTAAATATAATAATAATAATAAAAAAAAATAATATTAAAAAAATAGTATTATTGATAACACTATTAATAATAACTATTAAATTTAAGATGGTAAAGTAAATGAAATTGAATCGAATCGAATGAATGGAGTTTGAATTTGAATGAATGGAATGGAGTGAATCGAATGAATCGAATCGAATGGAGCCGAATCGAATCGAATCGAATAGAATAAGTGAAATTTGAAATCGAAATGAAATGGTGAAAATAAGCGAGAAAAAAACAAGCCTTATTAATACATGTCAACATAATTGATAATTGATAAAATATACATATATTATTATACATTTTTGATAACTACCTAAATATAAGAAGATTTTTCTTCTTATTTTGTTAGGTGGTTTGACCGAAAAAAGGTGAAAAAAATATCTACCCTAATGACTCCTTATACACGGTTTATAGGGAGAAAGGGAGATCATAATTTTCTAACCTAATTTTTCTAAACAACTCTCTCATCAAAAATCCTAAAATTAATTAGTGAATTTGGGGATCTCATTCTAGCAAATTGAGAGGCATTTCTCGGAGCATCTTGGGGGCAACAATTAGGAGAATATCAATTCGATATTGTTTTTAGGCCAAATTTGCTAGGACCAAAGGTTGATTCTTAATCTTTCTATTTTGTTTATGTAAATTTCATTTATGACTAGTTTTTCATAATCATAATTTCGTTATAATCCTTATAATCTTAAAGAAAGTATACCGATATTTCCTACATTTTTTCATTTGTCTTTAATGAAGTAAAGCCTTCGGGTTTTTCCTAAAAAAAAATAAAAATTGATTTGATAAAACTTGAATTTGGTCTACAATCCAAAGAATACCTTGTTGATTAATCTTTGCTGAGAAACATGTGGTGCACTGGTGCTACTACTTCAGCATTGCAGTGGGGTTCCTTCCCAAACCAAAATTCACCAAAATCAGTCAAACATTTTTTTACTAAAAATTGCCCATTTCTTGCTTATTTTCACAAACCCACTAAATTAAATCTCTCAAAATCAACACCAACCCTAGTCAATTGTTCATCAAGTACCCATGGATTAGGTTCACCAGACCAAAATTTCCTACCTCAAGATCAATCCCAAGTATTTTTCTGCTGTATTTACATATTTATCTACTTAATTATTACTCCCCGTCCTAGTCATTTGTTTACCTATGATTAAAGTATATTCTCAACCAATATAAAAGGTAAACAAATGACGGAGAGAGGAAGACATAGTTTTCAGTTTATGACTAATGTGGTTTTGTTGCAGGACCAAGGAAATGTAGGATTTTGGGAGAAATGGAAGGTAATGGAAGATGGCCTTTTATAAATTTGTAATTTTTGGTGTGGAAGATTTGATCTTTCAGTAATTATTGCGTAAAACCGTCTTACATTGTGAGACTGAGACGATCCTTTTGTATAAAATAATCATTTAGATAGTGATAAAGGACTGACTATGAACTGACTGTTTAATCTATGAAATGTTGGTCTCGCGCTGTAAAAGGGTCTTGTTGTATAAATTGTGTTGATCTTTTATGTGATTTTGGGAAATGGATCAGGTAAATTCAGCGGAAATGAGTGCAAAATTGGCAAAGTTAGGGTTAGCAGCTTTGTTGGCTTATGGGTTGTTTGATGCGGTGACTTATACAAGTTTCTTTGTGTTGGCTTTCCTTGGGTATGAGAAGAGTACTGGCAAGAACCCTGCTGCTAATATTCAAGCTCTTATTGGGGTAATGTTTTTACCCGTTTTCTTGCACATTTGTCCCATCATCGTACATGAATGGATAGAGGATATTGATTTCACTTGCATTATTTCGACATTCATGTTAACCGATTCAAACTATTTGACTAAGTGCTGATTTGCCTTATAAATATCAGCGAGTCATGTATTAGGTATTTAGGTGGCAGTAAGCGTGATGTCAACCTAGATTCATGTATTTCTCATACAACCGTCTCATATAAATTTCTGTTTAAAAAGTGAATTCAGTGTTTGATATTGGATAATAGAAGTGGGTGTTTGGCATTTCTCATGGATACATGGAATGCGATCTTTTTTTTTTTTTTTCTTTTCTTTTAATACGCCGGTTTCTAGGCTCTAACTCTATAAGCTTGTTTGACTAGTAGACCCTCCTTACCAAAGAGATTGATCACTCTCTAATACATTGAGTTTTTAGAAAATGAGGGAATATATCACAAGCAGTCTTTCTAATGGATATTTAAATATAGGAAGATTATAATTTAATGTCAAATAGTATTGGAAGTGATCAAGTATTTTAAAACAAATCAAAATGGAATAGTGATAGTTGGTTTTAACTTAAAGTAGTATATTGGTGTACATCTGGGTTGCATTTGTCAAGTGTTTTGATCTAAGGAGGCTTAGCTTTAGTGTCTCTCTCGTCGGATAGCTTATGTCAGTTATTCTATAAGCATATCCAAATGGAGAAGAGTTTGCACTCACTCTCCCCCATACAAAAACTTCTTATTAAGGAAACGCAAACTATGAGAGTTGAGACCGAGGAAGTAACACCTTAGCCCGGTGTAGTGAATTCCGAGTACCCTTAGAGGCCCACCTATGAATCTATGATGACTGATGTTATGTTGCAAATTAACTTTCCCTGCCCCTTCCTATTATTTATAGTGCCTTTTATGCATGGTCTCATTCAGATAGTTATCATGATGTGGACCGGAAACAACGTCACGAGGCCCTTTCGAGTAGCAGGGGCGGCAGCGTTAGCTCCAACCATCGACAACGGTCTCAGACGGGTCCAGAAGGCTCTCAATTTCCCGACTCTTTTCTATGCTTTTGCCCTTGTGGTGGGTATTGTTGCCTCGTCGTGTTTAACAATTATCGGGCTCTTAATCCTTTCGAGATGGGGAAAGTAGAACTTAAGTCAGAATATAATCTGGAGGTCCTGAATTAAATTTTATTTAGTGCTTGTGTTCTTGTTGAAGCTTAGTTTTTTAGGCCGGTTCAACTTACGGGGTACATAACTCTAAAGATTTGGTGAGGTCAGGTTTTCAAATGGGGTCAGATTTTAACAGGTCTACCTTTTGTGATGTAATCAATTTTCAGTTGTTTTTGTTCTTGTAGAAGCTTAATGTATTCCGGATCACGTTCAAACTTCAAACTGTTGTGGAACATTGACAAAGACAAAATTAAAGAATTTCAGCTTCTTTGTGGTTACTTCTTTAACTTAGCACTCCTAGGTAGGAAGGTCAAAATGGTTTCAGCAATATCAGCTGGTAGAAATGAATTGTGAGATGATTTTCTGATTGATTGTAAACCCTTGCCCTTCTAAAACCATGATACAATGTGTTATGTCTATTAAACAAAAATACAATTGCTGGAATCTGAACTAGATTCAACTTTGAGTAGCTCATTTTTTCTGTACATCGTGTCTGAGAGATGTACGTAAATACAGACTATGTACGAGGGAAGTCCTAGGTTCATACTAAGAGTATAGCTGTTAAACCTATCCTTCCGTTGTCGCGGGAATATATACGAGTGTCAGTTTTTACTTTCTCAGTCCACTGAGCCTGCAAGATTTTCCTTTCAATTGAATGTATGCACACCAGCTTCTTCACGCTTCCAAATTTCTTTTTTTGGTAATCCATCACTCCAATAGGAGTATCATTTTGTGTATGTCTCATTTCAACCGAACTTCACACACCACTTAGTACTTCTTTCCTTGCTGATCTCTCTGCTAAATTGCCTTTTTGAGTCCATGGCTGATGGGGTGAATCAGTAAGCAATGGCCATACCAGATGCCTCTCTTTCTTGACTTTCCAGAAAGCCGTCTTTTTGTACAGCTTTAAAACACTATTCACCGCCTTTGTATAGTTGTTTGACTCATGATCTCTGATGATAGTACCCTCAGAGCCATAAGCCGTTGGATAGCTTAAAGTTTCCAGTGGGTGGGGAGTATTTAGAAATGTCCTCAAGGCAATTATTACAGTCGCACGCTGAGTATTGTCAAATGTGTAAAGGCCACACCCTTGTGGGAGCATTGGATGCGATGGTGATAACTTCTCACTTGGTTGAAGGATATAAGTTTGCCCTACTGGAGAATACAACATTTTCTGTAATAGCACAGGAACTGAAGAGCATGAGTCTATGTTAGGCTGTTTCTGCCTATTTTTCTGCCCATCTCTTCATGCTAAAGGTATTGATTTTAAGCAAACTTGTACTTTGGGGAAGAGATTCTTTATCTCTTCATGTTGAAGATTGATTGGTATTATTGTATGGCTCCAGTTTATATTTCTAGTTCATGTAGCAATTTGAGGTTTAATAGTATTTATAATTGTCAAAGATCAGATTCGATATTGCGAAGAAACAGAAACAAAATTTAAGTGATCCAATAAGGTACTTACTTGTTTGTTCAAACATGGATGTGAACGGAAAGAGCTATTCAAATGCTGGAGAACTTGCACTACTTGTCCAGGATAGGTGCACGAGAATGCTCTTGGAACAATATCCCTGTGCAATATAATGCACTGCAACATGCTCTCCTGTAGTCCCAACTGGTCCAAGACTTTTTCACCTCCGCAGAAAATGAATGGTGAGCCAAAAGTAACAACAGGCAGCAGGGCTGAAGGCTGGACAGTTTTTCTTGCTATGAGCATTATGTGCAATAATAGGGATATACTGCCTCCTAATGAATGACCTGTAAATTGAAGTTTCGCTCTACCTCCTTGGGTGCTTATGTGATTTTGTATTTCTGGAAGGAACTGTTTATACATGCCCTGAGCTGCTTCATAAATCCCTCGATGGACAAGTGCATCTGTCTCCTGTATTGTTGACAGGTTATAGCAAGATTCTGGAACACTTCTTGTTCCTCGAAAAAGTTGTGTAGAATTATGCAATATCTTTATTAAGTCATGCCAACATACCTCAAATTTTGTAGGTTCAAAGAACAGGTTCGCCTGCCATGATGCCAGGGATTCAGAACCCTGCAACTCAATTACCAGAATGCCCAGGTCAATGAATGTATATACTCACTTGGCGACTCTGCTGCAATGGTGTTCATTTGCTGATGTGCTGTGAGTGCCCAAGTCTACGAATTATCTATTTACACTTTCCTGTATGGCTATTCCCACTTTATTTTTTATTTTTCTTTTTTTTTTAAAAAAAAAAAGTGTGCTAAAATCAGGAAAAATTTCACCAATGTTCACCCAGCCTTAGGTTGGTACTTCTGAGGCACTAATGTGTTGTCAGAAATTTGAAAAGACTTGAGATAGCCTGACCAAAGTCCACATGTAGTAGTCTTTTGGTCCATGAAAAACTTCGTGGTTTCCCGCTTAAAATATTTCGTTTTTTGCGTATTATTGAAATTGAGAAAATTTATTCATGGAAAAGGGGGGGCAATAGTAGGAAAATTTAAATAGCTTTACCATGTTTACCTGTATCACAAAGTAACGTACATGTGTCACTGGATCATCGCAAATGAACCACTCACAAGGCGAGGAATGTAGCGACTGAAGCTCATTAGCAACCTCTTGCTTTTCTTTTTCCCATGCAGCAACTACTGCTGTCATTGTTGATGTAGCCATTTGAGCAGCTCTTTCTGAGTTGCACCCTCCTCTTAGCGCAGGGCATATTTCTTCATGCATGGTTATATCTCTGCATGTACATGAATACCTTTCTTTCTGTGCGTAACATTGCACATGACAAGCTGCTGATGTGGCAATCTCATAGGCAACTGAGGAGCGAATTGTATTCTCTTGCTTAGAAACCGAATCTTTTGAGTCAGATTCTAGAGTTGCCAAGTTCTTTCCTTGGATATGGGTTGAGTCCTTGTCTAATTTGGCTTTCACTGCTATGGCCTCTGCCTTTTTCTCCAAGGAGGACGTGACGATGTGTAGACTATTGTTTAGCAGCAAGTCATGACCCTAACAGTTTAGAAGCAATTATTGTGATTTGTGAGTCTCTGAAAGTTGGAAGAAGCCATGTCATATACTAAGTTTCGATACAGTTTTTTGTAAGACAATCCTGTGATGAAACGAGAATCGGGTTTAGGGTTTAAGGTTCTTGGTGAGCTTTTCAATTCTAATGGAGTTAAAGACTCCCTACTTTTTAGTTGCAGCTTATAATCGAATAAAGGAAAATGGTTCTCTAAACTAGTCGTGCCTCTTTACTGTAAACTAGCACTCATTCGATTCAATTCGTTATGGGCCATCAGCATCATCTTTGTATTGCTACCACAAGGGTAATGATGCGTCGTCTGACCCTTTACTCTGCCTTTTGCGTGAGCCCTAGAGGCATTAGAGTGATGTTATTTTTGGTGGTGGTGAGTTTTGAACTTGCAACCTTAAAAGCATAACCCACAAACCTCAAATTCTCGGTTTATTTTATCATAAGATCATCTTACTGGAGTTCTTAATGACATACTCCATACATATGTAATGTTGCATACCTTGATTTCTGAAATCCTATAAGCCATGTTACAGAGGTCAGCCAGCTTGGAGAACCTTTTGGCTTCAGACCAAGCCACTTGAACCAACAACCTCGAGAACGATTCCTGGTCAAATCCAGCCCTGTCCGCTATTACTCCGTCACAGTAGTCCACAGAGCAGCCATCCTCACAGTCGCTATGTTCTCCCTTATCTGCATAGGTAACTTCCTTTTCTTGTCTACCCTTCCACACTGTTCTTAACTCCAGAAGTCTCTGTATCCAATTTGCATTCTTTTCTTCTTCCCTTTTAGTATCATTGTCTTCAAAGTCGCCTGTAACAATCAACTCTACGGCATTTTCAGGTTTGGTACCAACCATCTGTGATTTTACAGGGCTTAAAAGTATAGGACTTGACCATTGACTGGAGAAGACCCTAAACGGGCGGCTTGGCTTTAAAACATGGGACCTAGTACAAGAAGACGCTCTTAGTTGGCTTGACGAGTTAACTAGGTAGTTGTCTGAGTATGATCTTCTTAACGTGGCTTGCTTACCAAGCGTTTCTCGAGAAGATGATCGACCAAGGCTACAATTGTCGGTAAGAATGCCTTCCCTTGCTATGACAATGTCTGACGTGGGGATATTCATAGAATAGCAAGCCATGTTCTTTTTGTTGTTGTCTCAAATCACAACGGTATTTTTATCGACCATTGTAACGGTGAACTTAGTACTAATTACAATCACCGTATTTATATGTGCACAGTGGTAGTTTTCAGAGATATCAGGGTGTTACAGGACTTTGTCAAAAGTTGGATGCAAGAAATGGACATATTTTTCTTAACTAAACAAAGCCAATGAAATAAGACTTTAATAAAATACAAATTATTTTCCTAACTACATTATATTTATATGTTTCGACCATTTTGTTTGTTGAATATTATTGACGCGGTGAAGCTAGGTTTTAAACTTGGAGCTTCTCTGTATCCAAGACGCCTACCTTAGCCATCAGGTGGCGATTTTTTTTGGTGGTTGCAGTGTTTTGCCGTATAGTTATATGCTCGCTTACCGATTAAATTATGGTCTAAAATCCTGCACAAATTATGAGGTGACGTAACCTTGGGTGATTACGGAGTACTTGTTTGGAGATGACAAGTATTCTATTCACAGAAACAAATACAGTTGGAAGAATTTTTCCTTGTTTCTTGGTAGATGGGACGGAGAGGTAGGTTTGAAACAGTTTCTTGTGGTCTTAATATAAGGGTAAGATTGTCTGTATCCACCTTCGTACTCATGGGCAACGGCTCACCGCCCATGGTCATGGGGGGATAATTAGTTTTGTGTAAGGCTGTTTCACGTAATAATCGTGTAAAAATGATACAAATCACAAGATTATTTTCATATTAGTGTAAAACGTAGTTATTAAAGAATTCGTTTTACAAATACTTGCATAAAGCCGTCTTATACATGCAACAGTAGTGTGCAATTGTGCATGGGGAATTATGAACTTGAGAAAAATTAATGACAAAAAACAACTAAATGTGGAAATAAGTCCGTAGGAATAGGATGCTTCAAAATTACTCCATAGAAAGCAATTTCAGCAATAAGTCACATCTTAATAGTTAGGTCAGGAGATCCCTCAAAACAAAACAAAAATTAGTTAGGTCAGGAGATTTAGAAACGTGCAAATTTTGCATTAACTATTATTAATTACTCTTCCTCAGTAGTATGAATTTCATGGATCCACGTAAACAACCTGAAATATATTTCCACAAAATGCAGCAACACAATTCACTTGAAACGGATGCATGATAAAGTGTAGTTGAAACGGATGCCTCATAAAGTGTTTTCATTTAAACAACTAGTTTTATTTCCCGTGATTATTTTATACTCCCTCCATTCAACTCCACTTTACATGTTTGTTTTATCACGTTTGCCAACGCAATTTTTGCGCGGTAAATATCTTTAGTTACGTATTTGCAAAAATTATAAAAGTTGGATATTTTTAATGTACACTTAAAGACGAATCAAATAAGATCCCACATGAATATATTTTAACTTATGTATCGAGAGAAAATTGAAGTTGAATGTCCGCTTGTGAATAGTGTGGAAAAGAGAAACATGCAAAGTGGAGTTAAATGGAGGGAGTATATTGTTTTAGAAATTACTCCGTGTTTGTTTACTTGAAAATATTTTTCTATCCAGTCCGTTTTTCTTAAGACCATTGTTTTTGGTCTGAAACAAGACGGATAACATGTCATCATTTTACAATAAAATGTTGTTGTTTTTTGATAACATGTTACCATTATTGTTCACATCATTTTCAGGGTAAAAAATGACACCTCTAGTCATAACATTTTGTGAATTAATTGGTTACATTTTCTTAAAAAATGGTAACATTTTATCCGTCTGACAAATAAAACCAAAAGTGTCGGTCTGAAACAAGAATTTGTGTTTTCTATCATGCCTTTAAATTCAAACTTGATTAATGTGATAAACCATTGGGAATTAGGATTACATTTTTTCCGTTAGTCTTACTATTATGTCCAAATCTATTCCAAGAAAAACAATTATGCCTTTAAATTCAAACTTGATTGAAATAATAACCCGTTGGGAATTAGGATTACATTTTCTTCGTTAGTCTTACTATTATATCCAAATCTATGTCAAGTAAAAAATTGTGGTCATCTAGTTATAGGAAAGATCATTGGTGTGACACCTCACTTGATGGGTCTCAAGATCCATTTAAGATAGTTCTAAAAATTATAATTTGTCAATTGATATGAGATTGTACATTAAAATTTATATAATTATACCTTATAGTTAAAATGTTTGAATCAAACCCATACAAGGAATGCGTTTAGCTTATTCCAAACTTATATCCCGGGCCGTCCAATGAAATTTGAAGGCCCGGTTCCAAATATTATTTAGAGGCCCTTGTTAAGGTTATCTTGAATCTTTTTTTTTGTTACAATGGAGACAAGTAGACAACCAATCACTTATAGTGATTAAATTAAAAAAACGCTTAAATGGTCAATATTTTTTTAGCTACTCCGTATTTAGCAAAACATGATCCGAAAAAAAAAGTAATTGAATTTTTTTGAATTATTTGAGTGGGATTTAAAATATTCGCAAATTTATTTAGCTATTTAGCAATAAATTCTTGTGTATGAGAAGGCAAGCAAAGACAAAAAAAATATTATTGAAAAGATAGCGAATCAAGGATTTGATCCCCCAACCTTTTGCAATATTTGCTTTATGAACTAACCACTACTTCTGATAGAATGAATTGTTGCACCTCTTTCTTTCATTTTTTATATTTCAATGAGCCAACTGAGGTATCTGAGGTCCTTTTCATATTGGGCCCCGGTTCTAGGAACAGTCTAAACATGCTTAAATACGGGTCTGCTTATATCTTGTGTTAATTAAAATTTACTATGACCGATATACATTTAACGTAGAGATCAATTATTTTCTCAAGAGGGGCTTTACTAGTGGTGGAGCTAGGAGGCTAGCACGATTGAACAAAACTTCTAAGTAAATCGAACAAAATTTCTCAAATAGTTCAATATGTAAATCTTACAAAATTTCTAAGTATTATGTATGGTTGATAGCTTTGATTCTTGGACAATATTTTTGAAGAAATAACACTTCATGTTGTAAGTCTTTTCCACATTACTCTCGAAATTACGTGCTCACGATTAAGGGAATACAAGTCATATACGACTTTGATTAGATAACTTTTACTCCTAACATCTTATTTTTGGTCACCCTTCTAAGTAATCCATTCCAAGTTAATTAACACATTGGAAATAAATAAAAATGCTTAAGACTACTACATATTTATCATTATTTAAATTTTATCCAAAAACTGGGAAAAAATGAATAAACGAAAACTCATGTAGATTCGGATGGAGCAACATATTAATGGATCAAAATCTTGAATAAATGCAAATCATCTCAAACGCAAACCATAATTATAGGAAAATGAGAGACAAAATGCTTTAAGCCTTTGCTGTTGCAACTCAAAACCGGTCCATACTCTTCAAATAAAGATTATAACATACTCCCTCCTATTCCGAATAAGTGTCCCATTTGGACAATGGAACGAAAATTAAGGAATATAGTTAAAATAATGGAAATTATTATATAGGGGTAAGAATATATGAGTTAAATAATGAAAAGTATTGAATATGATGGGTTATGGGTGGTTGGGGTGGTAAATAAAGAAAAGAGCTAAGGGTAGGAAAGTAAAAACCATGTCCAAATATGGCAAATGGGACAGTTATGTGAATAGACGAAAATGACAAATGGGACAGTTATTTAGAATAGGAGGGAGTATGAATTATGAAGGTATATTCAACAATATATACAATCACTATTAGAATTACTAATGAAATTCAACTTGTTACTTTCACTATGAATATACAATAATTATACGGAGTAATTTTATGAATAACTCATCTTAAATACGGTAAACATTGAGTACAATGAAATATCAAAATAGCGAAAGGAAAATGAGTACGGAATTCTAGAAATTGGGAAGTGACGACAACTATTGCCAGTTTGCCATGGCCTTTAAATGATAAGAAGAATAGCAGCATGCACTAATTAGCTAAACTTGTATTTTAATAGAGATTATGTGATACCCCATACTCCAAGTGTCTTACCAGGACCACTTAGGTATAAGAACGTCACCATCTCGGTTACCCGAGGCTATGATAATCATAAGACAATAAAAAAACATACTTTAAAAGTAAAAACGGTTTAAGTGATTACAAGTTCGAATCCCAAAACTGTTAACTGAAATACATCAATTCCAAAACTGTCTACTAATAAAACTGTCACAACTAAAAGACATCGTCTGACACAACGGAAGACTCTTCTAACTGCCACGTGATGACTCATCCCAGCTAGCCCATATGCATCATATCAAACCTGTTCAATAACTATTCACCATCCCCGAATGGATCACCACAGTTTTACAAAACAACAACGGGGTCAGTATTAATTACACGATACAACCAATATGAAGCAAACGCCAAACAGCTCAATCACACATCAATCCCCAGTCTCCACATCAATCTCCATACAACTGACTACACACTAGTCCTGCTAGAGTACTCATCGCAACAAGTACTCCACACCGCCAGTGGGGGACCGCAGCCGTACCCACCAAATCCCCGCTCATCAACCACTGAGCGAATAACCCAAGTTTCCTTAATGTGCACATCCTCCTGTGGCGGGTTCCACAGGAGGCGAACCAAAGGCGTGAAGCCACTCCCGCAAGTGACTACTCCACTCAGCCAGGGACGCGCCCCGAATATCACAGACAGTTATACAACAACAATCAACAATATAAACCAACAGCCGTCACAAATCACCCGATAACCGACTTACTCGATCGAGTAAGTCACTTAACTTACTCGATCGAGTGACCCTTACTCGATCGAGTGTCAGGCTTACTCGATCGATTAGCCTACAGGCAGACTACTGTTTTGCGTAAAATCCAACTTACTCGATAGAGTAAGCCCTACTCGATAGAGTACCCTAAGACTCATAAAACCGTAGTATTACTGATTAACTGCAACAAATAAAAGAAGGGTAATGTTAAATACAACCCAGTGGGTTTGGGTTGTATTTAAGCATTAAATATCTTTTAATTTGGGTGTTAACTTAGCAATTAAGAACTAAATTACACATTAACCAATACATTTAATGCATATATCAAGAATTTATTTCCTCTTTTGATTTCTTAAATACAACGCAGTGGATTGTATTTATCATTACCCATAAAAGAAAGACATACCTTACTCATGAAAATATGCATGCAATGCAGACCGTCAACTCTTGTTAAACGTATAATTTCTTCAAAAATACATGTAGAAAACATTAAAATGAACACATTTTAATTACTTTCGTAAATTTGAAAATCTTATTGGATGAGTGGAATCTAAAAATGCAAACACAATGAATAACGACATGCATATTTAAGTTGTTTCTGTAATATTAAAGGACACTCATGCTTATTTGATCACCAAACACAATTCAAATATCAAACTAAATAATTTATTATACAAATTTTACAGACTACGGAGTAACGCTTAATTGCTAGGTATGTAAATATATAAAGTAATTTGTATTAGTAATTCATATGAATATATGATTGAGTACATAGAAAGACGTTTGTTACACTGAATTTAAGAAGGAACTCAAGCATGGAAGGGAGATGATGAGTTGTTCATTAAATTTCTTGATTACTGCCTTTTATTTAGGTAGGTGGTAAGTTGTTTTTTTTTTGAGTAAAAGATCAATTTCATTAATAATAATAATAATATCTCATACAAGAATTGCAACAAAAATTAAAATTAATTGAATACAAATTTGTAAAATACAAGCAAGACAAACTCTTCCTAAAACTAAGATCGTTATTAGATAAAAGCGTTTCTGCACACCACCCTCTAACATACCGTTGTTTCTTCATACAGCCAACTAGACCTGGCAAACGGGTCAACCGAGTCGGGTTCGGGTCGGGCCAGTTTGGGTCGGGTCATTTCGGGTTTCTCAAATTTTCGGGTTAGTTCGGATCGGTTCAGTTCATTTCGGGTTACGGGTCTATTTCGGGTTTGTTGGTCGGGTGTGTTTCGGCTCAAGCGGGTCGGGTTAATTCGGGTCAGGCCATTTTCGGGTCAAAGATTAAGAGAAGAGAGGCATTTCAAGTCTATTAGGGTTAATTAAAGTTATATTTGGTCGGGTCATTTTCGGGTTGAGTGGTTTCGGATTGGTCATTTCGGGTCGGGTCTGTTACGGGTCCATGAAAGCTCGGGTCATTTTCGGGTCGGGTCGGGTCACTTCGGACTTCTGGTGCCATTCGGGTTCAGTCATTCGGGTCGATTTCGGGTCTCGGGTCATCCTTTTCGGGTCGGGTCAACCGGGTCGGGTTGATTTTGCCAGGTCTACAGCCAACTGCGAGGGGATCCATAGATCTGATAATAAAGTTTTGAAAGAGACGAATCTTGTCTGATCTCACAAACCGTAAGCAATAATCCAATATCCATTGCAGCACCATATGACTACAGATAAGACCATTGATCTTCCACATAATTCTTGAACCTCTCAAATAGAGGGATGAATCTCACACAAGATGAGGACCAAACTCACACAGAGGTGAGGACAAATCTCCAATAAAGGAGAGGCAAGAGTTATTTGCATATAATTAATAATTAATAGATATTTAGTAAGAAAAATGGAAAATTGGGGCTTACCTCCACCAAAATTGGTAGACGGTAGCCCCTAATTGATGAACTTGAAGATTAGGGTTAGGATTTTTAGAGGTTTTTAGAGAGAGATATTTGTGTGGTATGATATGATTAGGTGGTGAGTTGTAATTTGTTAACAATATGAAGTAGGAGTATGCAGTAATTAAGGGTACGTCTTTACGTCTTATGCAGTAATTGTTATCTTATAGTTATGTACATGACGTGGACAATATGAATAGATGGGTTTTCTGATGTGGCAAAGTAACATATGGGTAGTTTGTCTTTTAATAATATTTATTTATAGATTTGTGTATTCAGGAAGAACCGGCCTCCTTATACTTAAAAACAATACCCGAAGACAATTCACCAAATAGAATTATAAAGGCTTAGGTATAAGGAGTAATGTTCTGTTAGAGGACATAACCATTTTTCCTCTTTTATATACTACTTTGTATTTTTCGTCTGCATTACCCTTTATTATCTAAATAGTGCGATCATACTATGATGATTAGCTAATAAGGGCATTCAAGTAATTTAATTTACTAATGCTTTTATAATTCTTTTATCGTAAATCTATATTATAACATACTTACTCTATGTAGTTTTAGGATAAAATCTAAACCGTTGACAGAAAATAAAGATGATGTAAATTGAATAAAGGGTACTTCCTTCAAAAACTCTACACATAATTTTTTCTTAGAGAGTGAATCTTGAGGGAGAAATACTCTCAAATTCTTAGAAAATGAGATCCGGAAAGTTTTTTTCCATCTCCTCATAGTCCTTCACGTGTCCTCTTTTTTCCCTATCTTCATAACCATCGTCTTCCCTTTTGTTTCCACATGGTTGATGGTTGTGATGATTGGTAATCTTTGTTTAGTCCTTTTAATTGAATATTTTCAGTTTTCTTTCTCGAATTATTTCTTCTTATAAATGACTAGACTTTGATTTACTCTCCATCTTAGCCTAGGAGAGTTTATCATAATCATATGTCTTGCTCAAAGAAGGATTAATTCAAGAATTTAATAGCATATTTCATTTGTTGTTGATAGAAATGTGGTTGGAAATTTTAATTTTTTTGGATTTCTTCCGAAATCTAAAAATTATTTCTTCTAAATCAAGTTTCTTCATTATAGTTTCGGGTCTCTTTATTTCTCTTTAGAATTATTTGCATATTTTAAGCACATCACCTTGTTCTCTCTTTCCTGTCGGAAGTAGTCCCCTTCTTCACCTTGGAATCCCCTTTGTTTTTGGGGAACTATCTCTGCCTTTGATCCAGTAACATCAGGCTTTTTGGGGGTTTAACTGTGCTACTTATCTGCCGTGAGCTCGTTCTTTCCCAGCTCTTTTCGAGTTCGTTTTGTGGTCCGTGAGTTTGCGGTGTCAGTGTGTTGCTTTGGTCTGTTCTCATGTCTTTTGCATTATGGTGCATCAACCCGAGCACATCCCCAGTATGACCAATTTTTAGGGGAGAAATTGTTACCATTTCTTATGTTTTTTTAGTTTATCATTCTTTTATTCTTTGTTAGGGTTTTGGAGTGACTTCTTGTTTGAGAGCTTCCTTTTTAATATCCTTTTATTATGTTTGATTTCTGTGTGTTGAAAATCATTGGATTTTCTTGCACCTTCCTCATACGAAAGGGTGTTATAGGTTGATTTTAATCAATCTAGTTTCTTTACCTTATAAAAAAAAGGGTACTTTCTTCAATTCACGGCCTATGTAAACATATCACTAAACATATCTGTTGCACTTCCATAAAAGTCACTAAATGAAGAGGATCTAAAAATGCTATATATCAATATATAAAAGGGTGTAAACTCGATATAGGGGTATGATTATTTTTAATCCTCTCCCCCCTATCAACTAGGAAAATTTTGATGCACCTGTTATACCAACACACTTAACACAAGTGGTGTAACTAACCAATTAGAGCCTTCCAAATTTACAACTCAGCAATTAACTTGAGAACATAATAACTGATTCGAAAACAAACGAAGTTAAAGCTAACCAATTAAGTCTCTCCTAGGGTTTTCCTATGGAAGGTTTGTCTATGCTTAGTCGTCGCTCCTTCCTACGAGTTCGAGGCTGATTTTCCCGCCTTCGGTACGTGGAAATCTTCTTTATTTCTATTTCTTTAATTCGTTCTTTCTTTTTTTTTCGTTCTTTTGTGGTTTCTCTTGCTCCCCTGTGAAGTTTTGTCGTAGATTTCTACTTGGGTTTCCCTCTTGATGGAAGGATGAGTAGACGAAAGGGTAAGGAGATTATGGAGGGTAGGGATCTGAATTCGGCAGTTGTCTTTAATTGGGATGGGAGTGATGATGAGGGGAATGATGTTGTTTCAGGTTCCATGCTTATAGGGAAAATCTGGGCATCGAAGGCTATCAATGTGAAGGCGGCTATAGACTCGATGATAAAATTATGGAACCCTAAAAACAAAATTATGGGTAACTTACTGGATTCCAAAGAGAAGATATTTTTGTTCAAGTTTGATGATGAGAGGGATAAGACTAGATCTGCTTTGACGGACAACCATGGCACTTTGACAAGTTCGTTTGGTGCCTTAATGAACCCCGGGATGATGGGAAAATAACTGAGACCCCATTATATAATCTACCTATATAGGCTCGTGTGTACGATCTTCTGCTAAAAGGGAGGCCGAATGAGGCTAACCTTCGCAGAATTGGTGCTCAAATAGGTTGTTATATTAGGGTGGATGAGGCCCCATTCCTGGAGATGGAGAGGGCAGTGCGGCTTCCAGTAGTCCATAATGTTCGTCGACCAATGAAGAAGGCTGTGGAGATACGTATGTCTTTGAAAAGGGTGCTTGATTTTACGGTCAAATACGAGAGACTACCTACTTTTTGTTATGGTTGCGGGGTACTTGGTCACAGAAAGAAAGATTGTGATGAGGGCTCTTATGAAGCGGAAGACTTAGTATTTGGCGACGAACTACGTGCCTCACCGTGAAAAGTGGTTAAGACAAATGTTGAGGTAAATCCTAGAGTTGCCTGTAATTTGAGCAGTGAGTTTGCGGATGATCAAAAGCGTATGGAGGAGGATGACCTGGAGAAGATGGTGGAGAAGCTTCAAGCCTTTGCACTGTCACATAAGTAAAAAAAGAGGGGAGTTTTGGTGGGTACTAGTCCTAATAATGATGAGCCTATTATGGTGGAGACACCAGACACTGCTATGGCGTTTGGGGATGGAGATGGGAGGCTTGGCGACATGAGCAGAGATGTGGGGTGATGCGTGTATTTTATATAAGGTTTTTACCTCATTTTTACACGCATTTCAATACTATTTTACGTGGCATCTAGCTACAAATACCCCCGAATAGTCTACTTTGGTTCGTCTTGTGTAAATTGTAGGTACAGACCGGAAAGAAGATAAATCAAGCCTAAACTCGTCCTATTTGCATACATTTATGGAGAACAAGGAATCGGAGCTTGGAATCTATCACTTTGAAGACGCGTGAGCTGATTTCGGAAGATGTCGAAGTGCCTTATGTGCTAATATAGCTCGATCGACCTCTTTTCAGTCGATCGAATGCTTTATTTGAGTTTAACTCGATCGAGTAGTTTTCATACTCGATCGAGAAGGCCATTATAAGGAGTTACTCGATCGAACGGTTTTTCCATTCGATCGAGGGGATTTGCTGCATAGTTACTCGATCGAGTGGTTTTATTCCACTCGATCGAGAGGTTTTACCCTTCAGCCGTGTTTTCGCCTTATTTATTATGGGCTTTTGTAATTAGGCTTATTAATTAGGTTTAGGAGTAAGATTCTCGTGTGCTATTTTACACTAGAGACTGCGTTACTCTGAGCACCTCTTCTTCCTCACTTCTTCCCTTTCCTTTACTCTTTTCTACTCTAGACTACTCGGATTCGGAACTTGTAATCGGTACATTTACTCCTTTTTATTTCTTAATCATAATGCTATTTTAATTCTTTCCTTCTCTTATTGCTTTTCATTATTGCCTTATTCAATCTCCATTAGCATTATTATCATGTTTAATTCCGATTATCTATGCAGCATTGTTGTTGATTCGATGATGATACGTAGCTAATTCCCTTTTGTTAAGACTAGGGAATCCATGATTATGAAGGAATAGTAATTGATTTATTAGGGTTAATGCTTGTGTAGTCTTTGTTGTTAATCGCTGCAATTAATTGTTTCTGCCTAATTAAGTCGACGCAATTAGTCATTTAATCGTAGTAAACCTTGACCTGGACCGGAAGGTTGGAAAGGGTGAGACTCGTAGCGAACATTAAGGCACCGTAGTGAGGGTGGAAGCTAAGATATTTGTGCTTTAGGGGGAATTGAGACCGGAAGGAGATAATCACTGCCCTATGGACCATACTTGCATTGACCTGAGACCTAGATTGCTTGACTGAATGATCATGGTGAACCGACTGTGTTAGCTGCTTTTTCCTTATTTGCTTAATCTTTATTCTCTTGCCTTTTTCTCTTCCTTAACCTCTTTAGTTTAGAACAAACAAATTCAAACCCCCAAATTGGTTACCATGACGAACTTAGTAATGCTGACATTTTCCCATTTACCTGTGGAGATCGACCCGACTTCCCTAGCTATATTAGTTAGAGCCAGTTGATTATTTTTTATAGGTATACGACTAGCCTATCAAATTTTGGCGCCATTGTCGGGGATGTGGCGCAATTTTGTTGCTTTATTTTAGTGTGTCTCTCATCTCAAGGAATTTATTCATTGAGACTGATCTCATTATTTGCAAGTTCTTGACTAGTTTTGCAGATTATCTGTTCTAGAAGAGAACATTGTCGTGCCTGCTCCACTCTGTAAACTCTATCTTCCAGGATGCCTAATATAGCCAGCCATTTAGAGCCAACGGTGGATTCCATCCCAAAAGGTTTCCTATTACCCACTACTGACTCGGGAACCTTTAGAATCCACCCATCTTATATACAGCTGGTGGAGAGAAATCTCTTCAGGGGGTGACGGAGAAGATCGTGCAAGCACATAGAACATTTCTGAGTATTGTTCCACCATTCCTCTTGCTGCTGGGGTGACACATGACAGAGTGAAGGGAGTTCTCTTTCCCTTCTCTTTAGCTGATGATGCCCGGAAATGGTTCTCTTGCCTTGGCCTTTTACATGCGATATTTTCCACCACAGCGCACTAATGCGTTGAGAGCCTAGATTACTGCATTTGAGCAACTACCTACTGAAGACCTAAATGGGGCGTGGACTAGGTTCAAGAAGCTAGTTCATTCTGTACCTCATCATTGTTTCAAGCGTTGGTTCCTATGTACCCAATTCTACAATGGGTTGTATCCGGACCAGAGAGTTCATCTAGATAGTGCAGCCGAACGGAGATTTCAGAAAAATGTAGAAGACAGTAAAGGGTGGCATCTTATTGCGGAGATGGCTATTCATGTTGCTGAGTATGGAAATCCCCGGGGAGGTAGGAATGCAAATGATATAGTAGTAGCTGAGGTGGAGAGTCCTAGTGGAAGTCTAGGTAGTCCGAAGATTGTAGAGACTGTGACCGAGCATGCACAAGTGTATGCTATTACTGAGCATGAGATAGTATGCGGTAGATGTGGCATGGAGGGCATGACCCTATTGGTTATTTAGCAGGGTAGAGAGCGTGTCCTTGCCTACCAAAAATTCAGCGGGGAGTTCCTTTCTCCCAATTATATGAAGACTTGACAAGTGCTTCAACCTCTTCTACACCAATGTCGCAGCGGACTCTCTCTTCTACAAATGGGGAGTATGCCGAATTGAAATCCTTGGTTTTGAACTTAACGCAACAGTTTGGGGAGAAAAGCACCAAGGATAATACCGCTATTGTGGAGTTAAGAGAGCAAGTTGCGCAGTTAACGCTCGCGCAAAATCAAATTCATCATCCACCCTCGTGCGATCCAGTCAATGCAATAAATCTCCGAAGTGGCCTTGATTATGAGGGGCCAAAAATGCCAGAAGACGGGGTTGTGACAGCTGATAATACCCCGGAGGATGAATTGGATGAGTTCACGGACGATATCCCCTGCTGATATTGTCCAGGCACTCGATCGAGTGAAATTTCAACTCGATCGAGTGAAATTATCCATCAAGATGCTCGATCGAGTATAAATCCTACTCGATCGAGAGGTGCTCAATTTGAAGAACTCGATCGACCAATAAATTCCTCTCGATCGAACGTTCTGACAGAAGAAGTCACTCGATCGAGTGAAAATTGTACTCGTTCGAGTGAACCAGAAATACAAGAGCTCGATCGAGCTATTCAAATACCTCGATCGAGTAAAACTCAAGACAAAACCACTCGATCGAGTGAGGAAAGTGCTCGATCGAGTGCCAGAACCAGCGGAGCTCCTATTTTAGCATCTAATTCCGCTACCGTGTTATCTTCCCCTGCTGTGAAGACGTCACGTGCTGATAAAGGTAAAGAGAAAGTCGCGGGTCCACTCATTGCTACCAGAGTACCCTTTCCAGGATGTCTGAAGGACCAAAGGTTGAGCGACAAAGACGGTAAGTTTGTGGACGTTGTGAAGAATCTCCAGGTAACTGTCCCTTTTACCGAACTTATTACCCAGGTACCTACTTACGCTAAATTTATGAAAGATATTGTGACGCGTAAGAGAGAGCTAAGTGAATTTGAGATTGTTTCATTTTTGGAAGAGTCTTGTAATTTACTTTTAAATAAGGCTCCACCTAAAATGAAGGACCCGGATAGTTTATCTATTACCTGTGTTATAGGCAATGAAGTAATTGATAAGGCTCTTTGTGATTTAGGAGCCAGCGTCAGTGCCATGCCTCTATCTATCTGCAAGAAATTAAATATGGGTCACCTTAAATTGACTAACATCACTCTACAGATGGCTGATATATCTGTAAGACGACCCTTAGGTGTCTTAGAGGACGTGCCTGTGAAACAGGGAAAGTTCTTTATACCAGTGGACTTTATTGTTTTAGATATAGCTGAGGACACGGACCCCAATTATATTAGGAAGATGTTCCTTTGTACGGTGGGGCCATTATTGATGTCAAACAAGGGCGTTTGACTCTTGCGATGAGGGGATGACGCGATTACTTTCAGTCTGCCTGGCACTTTGGCTCGGCCAATGATAGAGGATACATGTTACTCTGTTGATATTGTTGACGAGTCTGTCTATGACTTCTGGTCGGGTTCTTTTATAAAGGACCCACTAGAAGCTCTTATGCTTTTGGATGAGTGTGCAGATAACCCAGATAACAATGATGCTATGTTAGATTTGCTTGAAGCTGCTTTAGATGAGCGTGAACTAACCGACGCTAAGGGAGAGCAACTGGAGCAGATGATCAGTACTCGTTGCTCCATAGAGGTAAAGGTACCCGAGCGTAAGCCTCTTCCCTCTCATCTAAAATATGTTTTCCTAGATGATACTGAGCAATATCCAGTTATTGTTAGTGCTAAGCTTGATAATGATCAGCTGACTGCTTTGTTAGCTGTGCTTAAGAAAAACAGGAAAGCTTTGGGTTATTCTTTGGATGATATCAAGGGGATTAGTCCCGATATTTGTATGCACATGATAGAGCTGGAGGAAGATCACAAACCTTGCAGACAGGTCGGGCATTGTATTTGAATCGAGAAGATGCAAGATGTTGTGATGGCTGAGGTAATGAAGCTGCTTGACGCAGGTATTATCTATTCTGTTGGTCATTCTAAGTGGGTGAGTCCAGTGCAGGTAGTCCCTAAGAAAGGAGGGACTACTGTGATTAGGAATGACAAAAATGAGTTAATACCTACTAGAGTAGTGACTGGTTGGCATATGTGTATTGACTACAAACAGCTGAATGCCGCCACCAAGAAAGATCATTTTCCCCTTCCTTTTATTGATCAGATGGTAGAAAGTTTAGCTTCTCATAAGTTTTTCTTCTATTTAGACCGGTATTCAGGGTTCTTTCAGATCCCTATTCACCAGATGATCAAGCTAAGACTACTTTTACTTGTCCTCAGGGCGTGTTTGCTTATCGCAGGATGCCTTTTGGTTTATGTAATGCCTCTACTACCTTTCAAAGGTGCATGATGGGGATATTTTCAGAGTATATTGAGTCTATTATGGAAGTTTTCATAAACAATTTTAGTGTTTATGGAAGTGATTTTTCTAATTGTCTGTCTAACCTTGATAAAGTGTTGCAGCGCTGCATTGAAGTTAACCTTGTGCTTAACTGGGAGAAGTGCCATTTCATGGTCAACGAGGGAGTTGTCTTAGGGCACTTAGTTTTTGATAGGGGAATAGAAGTTGCTAAAGCAAAAGTGGAAGTGATTCAAACAATTACCTCCCTGTTAATGTTAAAGGAGTGAGGAGTTTCCTTGGTCACGCCGGCTTTTATCGACGGTTTATTAAAGATTTTTTAAAAATTGCTAAACCACTTACACAACTGCTACTTAAGGATGCCCCTTTTGTATTTACTGACGAGTGTCATTCTGCTTTTAACAGGTTAAAGCAGGCTTTGGTATCTGCGCCGATCATACAACCTCCCGACTGGGATTTGTCGTTCGAGATAATGTGTGATGCCAGTGACTATGCACTAGAAGCGGTGCTAGGCCAAAGGAAATATAAAGCTTTAAATGCAATCTAATATGCGAGCCGAACTCTGGATGAGGCTCAAGTGAAGTACACCACCACTGAAAAAGAGCTGCTAGCTGTAGTTTATGCCTTAGATAAATTTCGTTCTTATTTGATTGGGTCAGAAGTTACTATTTTTACTGACCATGCAGCTTTGAGGCACCTCGTTGCTAAGAAGGAGGCTAAACCACGGCTATTGAGATAGATACTCCTTCTTCAGGAGTTTGATTTGCAGATAAAAGATAAGAAAGGAGCTGAGAATGTTGTAGCTGATCATCTGTCGCGACTGTCACGGCAAGAGGGAGAGGATTCTTTACCTATTGATGAGTCTTTTCCTGACGATTCTTTATTTATCGTATTGTCTTCTATTATTAACCAAGAACCTTGGTATGCAGATATAGCTAATTACGTTGTCAGTGGCAAGTCGCGCCGACCTTTCTCATCCCAGAGGAAGCGTTTTCGATAACGCTAAGCAGTACTTTTGGGATGATCCTTATTTGTTTAAGAAATCTGCAGACGGTCTCTACAGACGGTGTATTCCACAGTGGGAGGTTAAAGTAGTACTGGAAGGCTGTCACTCATCCTCTTATGGTGGTCACCACGGTCCATCGCGCACCGTGGCTAAGGTATTTCAGTCTGGTTTTTACTGGCCTACTTTGTTTGCTGATGCTAAGTCTTTTGTTTCAGCTTGTGATGCCTACCAACGATCAGGGAACATTTCAAAGAGACATGAGATGACACAAAATGGTATCTTAGAGGTCGAGGTTTTCGATGTCTGGGGCATTGATTTCCAAGGACCGTTCCCATCTAGTAAAGGTAACAGGTATATTTTAGTAGCTGTTGATTATGTGTCTAAGTGGGTTGAGGCAATTGCTTCACCCCATTGTGATGCCAAGACCGTGATAAAGATGTTTAAAAAGATCATATTTCCCCGATTTGGTGTCCCTAGGGTCGTCATTAGTGGTGGAGGAATGCACTTTAAAGAAAAGAAACAAACTTCCATTCTGTCTAAGGTTGGTGTTCAACACCGGGGTGGTTTGGGGTATCATCCCCAAACTAGTGTCCAGGTTGAGGTCTCTAATCGCGAGATTAAAGAGATCTTGTCTAAAGTAGTTTCTAAATCACGGAAGGACTGGAGTCTTAAATTAGAAGACACATTATAGGCTTACAGAACTGCCTTTAAGACACCGATTGGTGCATCACCTTATCGATTAGTTTATGGGAAATCATGTCATTTACCTGTTGAGTTGGAATGCAAGGCTTGGTGGGAAATTCATGAACTTAACTTTGATCCTAAGTTGTGTGGTCAGAACCGTCTTTTGCAGCTAGATGAATTGGAGGAGTTTAGGCTTAACGCCTATGATAGCTCGCACATTTACAAGGAAAAGACGAAGAGATGGCATGACAAAAGAATTCTACCTCGGGAATTTCATGTCGAGCAGAAGGTGTTGCTGTTTAATGCCCGACTGCGACTGTTTCCTGGCAAGCTGAAGTCCAGGTGGAGTGGTCCTTACACGGTGACAGTTGTCACTAAATTTGGATCCGTTGAGCTAGAAGGTCCCGAGGGAAATCGGTTCAAGGTGAATGGGCAATATGTGAAGCATTATCACGAAGCGAATGAAGCAGACAATCGTGTTGAACTCTTGTACTTCGACGAGCTTGACGCGCCAGTTAATTGATGCCAGAAAGGTCATGCGGGACCTCTTAAACCTGCACTTTCCGGGAGGCAACCCGGACTATTTTGATGAATTTTTGTTGAACTTATTTCTTTTCCCTTAGCTGTATGTTGAACTTTAAACGCCGAACTATGCGTCCCTTGCATTTCCTATGCTTCTTATTCGTGTTTTTTGGTGCAAAGAACTCGATCGAGTAGTTTTTCTACTCGATCGATCACTTTTGCTTTGATATTCACTCGATTGAGTAACTACTATCCTCGATCGACAAGCTGAAAAATCACGATCACTCGATCGAGTAACATATTCGCTCGATCGAGTGGTTTTGCGTTTTCTGACACAAAACCACTCGATCGAGCTGTTCTGAGTTGCTCGATCGAATCTGTTCCGTCTTCCACCGCTAGTTTTCGTCTGTTGAGTCTTTGTTGGACTACCTATGACCTCCCATGTTCATTGTCGGTTTGGGGAGGTCCCTCTTTATGACGTCTTGTAAGTATTCCGACTCCTGTTATCCTTTTCTCCTTAGTTTGCATTCCTTTCCCTATTTTTGGTAGAATGAGGGCATTGTACGGTTTGGTTTCGGGAGGTATGAATCCATATCTGTGTCTGCATGTTTTCTTACATTTCCGTTTGCACGTTTAAGTTTTTCGCATGCATCGTTGTTTTTATTTCAGAAAAATCACATAAAATTCAAAAAAATTCACGTTTATTTTGAGTCGGAACGTTTAAAATTTGACACTACATTGAGTCTTTACCTCGCCCTGCATATTCTTGACATTTTGTTGGCATGATAATGTGCATAGTCTACGAGTTTTTGTTTCTCTCTTATCTGAACGAATAGACTTGACTCACGTATTGGCAAGCTACATTACATTCTGAGGTTAGAGCTTTATAAATTGGTGACATTCATGACCGGTTTCATTTAGGATGTGAGTAGTACTCTCTGTAAGACATGTAACATCAATTTGCATAAGCATGAATCCAGTCTTCTAAATACCTATATGCATTCGGTCTGTGGATGGTGACACATGTTAGGAGAGGCAGTTCCCTTTATTTCATTCTACTCATGAGCCTCACATAGCCAAATTGCCTTTTTTTGTCCTATTAGCTACAACCTATAATTTTGCCTACCCTAGCCGAGCTAGTGATGAGCAGCTGTTTGGAATGCTTTACTGCAGTTTGGTTATATATCTAATTTCAGAAGTCGGTGGAAGAATTGAAGGGAATGAAAAGAAAAAAATGTTGTGAAAAAGAAAAAAAAAATAGAAAAAGAATTGAAGAAGAAATATGGAAAAAAGAAAAAAAAAATCATAGGCGGAAAAATGAAAAAATTGTATAGATGATTTTCACTCCCATGTCTTATTTATATCTTATGGGGAGTTGACAAGTTTATGGTGTTTTGTGAGTTGAGTGCATCTAATTTGCACTGTTTTGTATTGTTATATTGAGTATGAAGTTGGGATGCAGTTCAATATTTGGATCCGTTGTTGCTAGCCAGGCTATTAACTCCACATTTCCAAATTCATCTTAGCCCCTTCTTACCCATGACCTCACTTACCCAAATGTAAGTCCTCGACATGTTTCTTGGTCATTAGCTTGGTTGGAATGCGTATGTACGGTTGTAGAGACTTTATTCATGTTAACTCCATGCATGTTCTTATAGGTCGAGTTAGGTAAGTGTCTTTGCTTCTCTCTATCTTTCACTTATATACTCACCATGTCCTTAAATTTGAGTGATGAGCGACCCGTGAGAGTCCGATATCTTTGAGTCTTGCAAGGTCGACGGTTCAGTAAGTTTGAAACATTCGTTTGCACTTATCACTTGCCACTTTGTTAGTTGTTGCATTAAACTGGTTTTGGCGGATGATTTGTAGCTGATGCATTGGTCCCGTTCCACTATTTGTTCTTAGTTGCATTCATAGTTTGCTTGGGGACAAGCAAAGGTTTGGTTTGGGGAGATTTGATGCGTGTATTTTATATAAGGATTTTACCTCATTTTTACACGTATTTCTATACTATTTTACGTGGCATCTAGCTACAAATACCCCCGAATAGTCTACTTTGGTTCGTCTTGTGTAAATTGCAGGTACAGACCGGAAAGAAGATAAATCAAGCCTAAACTCGTCCTATTTGCATACATTTATGTAGAACAAGGAATCGGAGTTTGGAATCTATCACTTTGAAGACGCGTGAGTGATTTTAAGGTGTCGAAGTGCCTTATGTGCTAATATAGCTTGATCGACCTCTTTTCAGTCGATCAAATGCTTTATTTCTGAAGTTTAACTCGATCGAATAGTTTTCATACTCGATCGAGAAGGCCATTATAAGGAGTTACTTGATCGAACGGTTTTTCCATTCGATCGAGGGGATTTGCTGCATAGTTACTCGATCGAGTGGTTTTATTCCACTCGATAGAGAGGTTTTACCCTTCAGCCGTGTTTTCGCCTTATTTCTTATGGGCTTTTGTAATTAGGCTTATTAATTAGGTTTAGGAGTAATATTCTCGTGTGCTATTTTACACTAGAAACTGCGTTACTCTGAGCACCTCTTCTTCCTTACTTCTTCCCTTTCTTTTACTCTTTTCTACTCTAGACTACTCGGATTCGGAACTTGTAATCGGTACATTTACTCCTTTTTATTTCTTAATCGTAATTGCTATGTTAATTCTTTCCTTCTCTTATTGCTTTTCATTATTGCCTTATTCAATCTCCATTAGCAATATTATCATGTTTAATTCCGATTATCTATGCATTGTTGTTGTTGATTCGATGATGATACGTAGCTAATTCCCCTTTTCTAAAACTAGGGAATCCATGATTATGAAGGAATAGTAATTGATTTATTAGGGTTAATGCTTGTGTAGTCTTTGTTGTTAATCATTGCAATTAATTGTTTCTGCCTAATTAAGTCGACGCAATTAGTCATTTAATCGTAGTAAACCTTGACCTGGACCGGAAGGTTGGAAAGGGTGAGACTCGTAACGAACGTTAGGGCACCGTAGTGAGGGCGGAAGCTAAGATATTTGTGCTTTAGGGTGAATTGAGACCGGAAGGAGATATTCACTAACCCATGGACCATACTTGCATTGACCTGAGACCTAGATTGCTTGACTGAATGATCATGGTGAACCGACTGTCTTAGCTGCTTTTTCCTTATTTGCTTAATCTTTATTCTTGTGCCTTTTTCTCTTCCTTAACCTCTTTAGTTTAGAACAAACAAATTCAAACCCCCAAATTGGTTACCGTGACGGACTTAGTAAAGCTGACATTTTTCCATCTCCCTGTGGAGATCGACCCGATTTCCCTAGCTATATTAGTTAGAGCCAAGTTTGTTATTTTTGATAGGTATATGACTAGCCTGTCATGGGAGATAACTGTTTGTTTTCTGAGGGGGAGGATGGACCTCTGATGGAGCTAGCTGTGGAGCAAAACGTGGCTCCTGATGGTCGAGGGAAGGACATAGAGGGTACGGGGATGAGCAGGAATGTAGGGTAGCACTGGAAGCGGTTGGCCAGGGAAGTTGGAGTGGGAACGATTTGTGATAAGGAGGTGCTAAATAATAATAAAAAATGGGGTCGAAAAGATGACGAGAGGGAGGAGGCTTTTATGAATAAAAAGGTTCACTATCACAGGGATGTGTCTATATCTGAGGCGGAGGTTGAGCTAGCCCAACCCTGCTGGTCCCAATGAGTATTTTGAGCCTTAACTGCAGGGGACTGGGCAACCCTGATGCAGTAGGCGGTCTTCGAAATCAAGTCCGACGGGAGGCCTCGACTATTATATTCATATGTAAAACTAAATTGAATAGTCGTGATATGAGGAAAGTTAGGAATCGTTTGGATGGGTATGATGGGTACGAGGTGGATAGTGTAGGAATATCGAGTGGGTTGGCAATGTTATGGCGGAATGATTTGATTTGTCACTTTCATTCAGCTTCTGTTCACTATATTGACGTGGATATTGAGTTCGATGGTCATAGATGGCGACTTACTGGTTTCTATGGGTGGTCCACGGTTCAGGATTGTCATCTGTCTTGGCAACAACTTTGTTTAATTTCTCGTAAATCTGATTACCCGTGGATTTGTGTGGCTGACTATAAAGAAATCATTTTTTCAAATGAGATGAAAGGCGGTCAAAGAGCTCAATGGCAAATGAACAACTTTCGCGGTACAGTGGAGGAGTGCGGGCTTAGAGATTTACCAATGGAAGGTTATGCGTTCACTTATGACAATGGACAGGTCGAGGATGACAATAGAAAGAGTAGGATTGACCGTGCAATGATGGGTAGTTCTTGGGGTGACTTGTTCCCGTATGCAAAACTCTTCCACCTCCCTAGAGAATGGTCAGATCATGCGCCGATCAAGGTGGTCCTGCAGAGGCGTGAGGAGGATTTGCAAGAGCGTTTGAAACTTTTCCGTTTTGAACAAATTTGGGTAGGAGAGGACGGGTGTGAAGATGCGGTGAAAAGGGTGTGGGATTTTGATACGGGTAACTTGTTTGAGACTATCAATCGCTATGCCTTTGAGATAAAAAAAGTGAAAAGGGGTGAGCATTGGTAAAATACTTAGGGATCTCAAGAAGAAAAGGAGTCGCCTGGTCCGTCTTAATGAGGGGGAGTGATCAATGAAACTGGTGAAAGAAAGGCAGAAGCTGGTTCGAGAAATAGCTCATCTTCTTAGACAGGAGGAATTCTTTTGGAGGCAGCGGTCTATAGCCTTATGGTTACGTGATGGGGATCGTAATACCAAGTTCTTCCATAGAAAAGCAGGGCAACGGAAAGCCAGGAATCATATTGCTAAACTTGTAGATGACCATGGGATAACTCATAATAATAACCGTGATATTGCTTCGTGTGTCGTGTCCTATTTTTCTAAGTTATTTTGCAGCTCCCGACCTTTGGGATTTGGTGATATGCTGATCGGTGTGGAGGGTAGAGTGACGGAGGAAATGAACGCTGGTCTTAACAGCAACTATAGTGAAGAGGAGGTGGTTTTTGCTCTAAACCAAATGCGTATGCTCAAAGCTCCAGGAATTGACGGTATGAATGGTCTCTTTTATCAAAATTATTGGCATATTTTTGGTCCCTCTATGATTCACACGGTGTTGAGTGCACTTAATGGACCTCCAATTCCGGAGGGCCTTAATAAAACAAATATTGTATTGATTAGAAAAAGAAAGCCCGGACAAAATGGTGAGTTTAGACCTATTAGCCTTTGTAATGTTATTTATAAATTAATTTATTAGGTACTGGCTAATCGCTTAAAGGTCTTTTTGGGGGATGTCATTTCGGAAAACCAAAGTGCTTTTACCCCTGGCCGACTTATTACCGATAACGTCCTTGTTGCGTTCGAATTATTCCACCATATGAAAAATTCTAGAAGTGGGGGCGGTCACATGGCGCTTAAGCTTGATATGTCTAAGGCCTATTATAGAGTGGAGTGGAGCTTTTTGCGAGCGGTTTCAAATGCTATGGGATTTGAGAATCACTGGGTTAATCGGGTTATGACGTGTATTGAGACGGTCTCATATGTTGTGAGTGTGAATGGGATGTTGTCCGAGGAGTTCAGGCTGGAAAGAGGGATTCGGCAAGATGACCCATTATCTCCTTATCTTTTCACCCTATGTGCTCAAGTGTTTTCGAGCATAATTAGGCGGGCGATCGAGAATGGTTCCCTACATGGTATTAGTATTACTCCGTCTGCTCCCGTTGTTTCTCACCTCTTTTTTGCAGACGATAGCATTATTTTTGTGAAGGCAAAGGAGAGGAAGCGAGGTGTGTGCGTGACATCTTATGTGACTACGAGAAGGCCTCGGGCCAACTTGTGAGCTTTGATAAAATGACGGTTTCCTTCAGCAAGGGCACGACTTGGGCAAGAAAACAGGCTATTCTAGGTGTACTCAATGTTCGAATGGTTGAGGAGCAGGAGAAATACTTGGGTCTCCTTACAGTAGTGGGACGATCGAAATATGTGATCACTAAGACTATCCGAGATAGGATTAGCAAGAAGTTGCAGGGATGGAGGGGAATGCTGCTCTCCAAAGCGGGTAAGGAAACTTTGATAAAGGCTATAGGCTAATCTATTCCTACTTATGCTATAAGTATTTTTAAGCTCCTGGCTAATTTTTGTGATAAATTGCGATCTCTTGTTTCCCGGTTTGGTGGGGGAGTGAGAATGGCAGGAGGAAGATACCTTGGGTGGCATGGGAGAAGATGTGTCGGCTTAATGTCGTGGCGGAATGGGTTTTTGTGATTTCAAAAAGTTTAATATGGCGCCCCTCGGGAAACAAGCATGGCGTTTGGTTACTAACTCGGAATGCTTAATGGTAAGAGTTCTAAAAGGAAAACATTTCCCAAATTCGTCTTTCATGGAATCCAAGACGGGACATAACCCGAGTTACACATGGTGAGGGATATGGTGGGCTCGTGGTGTTCTCGATATGGGTGTCCAGAAGAGGATAGGGGATGGCCTAAGCACGAGAGTTTGGGAAGATCCTTGGGTGCATGGTATGCAAACGAGATGCATCATTTCACCTACGGGTCAGGCAAATGACCTTCTTGTGGCTGATCTTATGTCGGAGGATGGTAGTGGGTGGAATGCTACGAGAGTCCAAGTCGTGTTCTTTGCCCTTTGAGGCGAGTTGTATTCTTAATATTCGACTTAGTCATGCTAAACCCATAGATAAGTGGTGTTTGAACCTGGAAAAAGACGGAGAATACTCCGTGAAATATGCCTATCACGCACTTAATGGCGACGGGATAGAGATGGTGGTATCGTCTGACTATGCGAATGAAAAGAGGCTTTGGAATGTCACTTGGAAAACCTCAGTATTGCCTCATATAAAAGTGTTTTTCTGGCAGCTTTGCAATGATGCTATAGCTACTAAGAAGAATATTGCAGCCCGATCGGAATTGACGGATACTATGTGTCCACGATGCCATGACTACGTGGAGACTTGTCTCCATATGGTCCAGGATTGTGGCTGGGTTGGAGGGGTTTGGGAGGGCCTGGAGTTGGAGGTTGGACGGGGGAGGGAACATAAAAGTGTGCAAGATTGGGTGGATGACATTATGCGGGATATGGGAGCGAGTCGAGTTGATGGTAGGTGATATGGCAGCTGACCTAAGGTAGGAGGTACCTGGGGTTGGCGTGGCTAAGATCAACGTGGATGCGGGCTTGATTATGGGGCTAGGAGTTGGATGGGGGTGGTCTGTCGTAACAGTCAGGTGAGTGTCGAGTGGTGTGTGGCGTTACAGGCGGTTGTTGAGATGGAAACAAAGTTCGCGGAAGCAATAACGATTTTACACGGAGCCCATGAAGCAGATAGAGCGGGAATCAAGCATGTTATCTTTGAGAGTGATTGCTTGAGCGTTGTGGAAGAGCTTCGGTTGAAGAAGCATGGTCGAAGCGATATTCATCTAGTCTACTTTGATATTTTATCTACTTGTTCGTTCTTTGAATCTTTTAGTTTTTTCTTTCGTTCGTCGTAAATTTAATTCGGTTGCTCATTAACTTGCTCGCTTCTATCCTTGGCTAGTGGGTAGACAAGTTTGGTCGGATGACTTCCCTTCTGACATTGTAAACTCGGCATTAAAGGATTTATTAGCTGTGGTATAATACGCTGTTGGGTGTTTATAAAAAAAAAGAATATTATACCAATTGAATAGACTAAAACACACCAAAGATATTTCCAAAAAATTTCCCCGTAATCACATTTCCATCACTGTAATTGCGCGCTTCTTTCCTCAAAGTATATTCAGTATTTTCATTTTTCCTTTACATGCTCTCTGGAGATAATAAAAGGTCACGTAATGGCTTCAATACATTGTGAAATAGGCGAACATCCGGTTAGGGAAATGATAATGTCGACTCATTCCATGAAGAGCCTCCCATACTTGTAAATCGTGAAGTGCAGATGAATGAAATTAAAAGCGGTATTCCATTTACTGATGAAGATAGTGCATATGACTACTATAATAGATATTTTATCTCGAAGGGGTTTAGCATCTGAAAACATATTATTAGACGGAACAAGGATGAGAAAATAACTAGTCGGACATTTGTTTGCTCAAAACAAGGGGAGTCGGAAGCCCAATCTGAAAATCGTATAAAAGTTCTTACTAGGTGTAAAGCATTTGTTGAAATAAAAGAGATGGAAGGTGCTTGGATACTATCAGATTATTATGATGAACATAATCATGAGATGGCAGATGACAGTGAAAAACATTGGTTGAGGTCCGCTCGAAATATAAACATAGCGAATGAGAAAATTATTTCTTCAATGGTTGCAGCGGGTATTGGCGCTACCCAAACCTTTGCATATCTAGCTGATGAACATGGCGGAGAAAAGAAGGTCCCATTCACTCTAGGGAATCTTAATAATCATATTCAAACACGCAAAATGATTCTCTTGGAAGCGGGAGATGCTCAAATCCTTGTTAACCAGTTTAAGCAACAACATAAAAATGACCCGATGTTTCTTATAGCCTCCAATTAGACTCGGAATGTGATATGGCAAACTTTTTCTGGAGAGATGGTAAGTCATTAATAGACTAAGATTGTTTTGGAGATGTTATTATATTTGATTCTGCCCACCGCACAAACAAATACGGAATGATACGTGCTCCGTTCATTGGAATCAACCACCAAAAAAAGAACGTGGTGTTTAGCCGTGCTTTCTTAATTGATAAAACGACTCCAACTTTTGTTTGGCTTTTTAAGATTTTCTTAGAAGAAATGGGCAATCGACACCCCGTTACCATATTTACTGATCAAGTCAAAGCACTGGAAAATGCTATCAAGCAGGTAGGTATTTCCTAACACTAGACATAGATTATGTATGTGGCATTTATCTCAAAACGCAGGAAAACATTTGAGTCATCATTTAGCTAATCCGGTTTTTAAGGAAAGTTTTGGAAAATGTGTTTATGGCTGCAAATCAGAGATGGAGTTTGAAACATGTTGGACAAAAATGATCGCTGGTTATAATCTTATTGATCATAAATGGCTTTCTTATTTGTATGACCTTCGACAAAACTGGTGTCCGGCCTTTAGCCTAGATATCTTTTCAGCTGGACAAAGTGAAAGTAAAAATAGTGTTTTCCGCAAAATTTCTTGCAAACGATGACTTTATCTCAAATTGTTTACCATATACAAAAAGTGGCTGGAAGATGGCCTTCTAAAGAACGAAAGTTAGACTTCCGAGGAAAGCAGGGAGTGCCATTACATGCTGCCCGAGATAGTGGTATTTTACGGCAAGCCGTTGGGATTTATACCGTCAAAATATTTACTGAATTTCGAAAAGAGCTCTATGATACCTTACACCTAGTACTAGTTGAGATTACAACCAACAAGGAAGAACTGATATATATCCTGCGACAGGAGACACAAACATCACAATTCTATGTGCATTTCAATCATGTACGTTTATCAGTCACGTGTTCCTGTAAGAAGTTCGAAACCTTGGGGTTATTATGTTGTCATGCCTTGAAAGTATTTAATTTGAATGGGGTGAGCTCTATCCCATCTTGTTACGTGCTTAAACGCTAGACAAAGGATGTAAAAAAAGGAGAAAGGGTGGTGGAAACTACTTACTTAAGTCGTAATTCTTGCGGATTATTTTCGGCCACGTTAGCAAGATCTGAACTCATGCTCAAAGCTTACAAGTCAATTGACAATAGTGTGCTAGATTCTAGGGGTTTCAACATTGCAAAGAAGCACTTAACTGCTTGGGCAAAAGAGAGAGAAAATCATATGACAACCATAAATTTGACATGTGAAAATACTTCTGATTCAGAAAATGACTCGGAGGCAGAGATAGATGTATGTGATTCTTCTCGTGTTATAAAAATTAAGAATCCCACTAAAAAGAGGCCAAAGGTAAGTCTAATGCTAGATTATTAAAAGGAGCATTGGAAAGGAATAGAAAACGCAGGCCTCAAGAGAAGTAATAACATGACTACGATTAGTATTTTTCCCCTGTCATTTACTATTTTATTGTTGAGCTTCAATTTGTAGTAAATTTTGTTCATTTTGTAGTGCTTCCTGTTGTATATGTCTTAGATTTCAGAGGTTAGTGCTTTATTACTTAAGGTGTGATGTTTTTATTGTTTCAGGTAATACAAATATGCATCTCAAGCATGAAAATCGAAAGTCCGGGGAAATATACACCCCATCGCTTTAGGCATCTATGTACTTTAGTTATTTTTTATTCATTTTTGTTTAATCGATGATCGTAAGCCTAAATATTGGTTTGTCCATTCTTGCATTTTTTTTTGTATTTTTTTTCATAGAGTAAATGAAAAATAAATTTCTTTTAAAATTCAATTTTCTAAAATTACTTCCTTATATAATTTTTTCTAAAATTACTCCCTTAAGATACACTTTTATTAAAAATTGCTTCAAAACTCCAATATAGGTGACTTGTTCCGTTTGTTTTTGAACTTATTCTCCATTGTTATACCTTTAAAAATATAAATTGACTAAGTTACAAACGGAATAAGTTCATAAACATACGGAATAAGTCGCCTAAATTAGACTTTTGAAGCAATTTTTAACAAAAGTGCATCTTAAGGGAGTAATTTAATAAAAAAAAATTATATAAGCGAGTAATTTTCAAAAACTAAATTTTTAAAGGGAGTTATTTTTAATTTACTCTTTTTCATACATCAACTTTTAGCTGAAAAGGATGATTAGTTCCATTCGGTTCCTTTTGTGTACATTTTGTATTCTTTGTTTACGTATTAATTTCGCTGAGACTTGTATATACAAGCGTGGAAAAGTATAGAATTTTTTTGATGCAGCAGGTAGGTAGTGTTTGTGGGTGTAATACAAAGTATTTCATTCTTTCAACCTAACTGATATAAAGCCGTAGTACATTCATAACTCTTCATAATTGAAAGTGGTTGTTGATAGAGTTTAGAGAAAATATAAGAGAACGATTTTATCATTGAGAATTGCATGAATTACATTAACACAATAGCACTATTTATACAAGAGGATTCATAAGCTAAATCTACCTAATTGATACACTAGCCGTGATACATGGTAAATCACAAGGAAAGAATTTCCTATACAAAATCTACTATAAATAAAGAGATTATATTTACTATATAAAAGATAAAACTTTTCAATGATAAAATCTTCAGGAATATTTTGCGTATCTTTATGATATATTCTATATACGCTCCCGCAAGACGAACGGTCGAAGAGTAAGTTCGATCTTCGAGAAATGAGTTGTGTGAAGTGGTCATTTGAATGTTGGTGTCTTTGATTCATTGGTGGGTTGAACAAAGGAGATAGGTGTCGGCATTGGGTTAGGGTTTATGGGTTGTAATGAAGTTGGTAATTATCAGGGTTGTTGGATGGCCATAGGGGTGGGCCAACCGTTGTTGAGATGGTGGGTGCAATTTGGTGTGTTCTTGTGTAAACGAAGGTTTAGGGGATGATTAATCGGAGGGACTTGATGGTCCGAAACTGGCGGCGGCAAATATAAATCGAGCATGGGGTTCAATGGCGGTCGTACAACCAGGTCTCACAACCACGGTGCGCCAAAGCTTGTAGGTGGGTGCGCAGGTGTTAATCATCCTTGGTCCTAGGAATTTCCATAGGGTGTGTCTAGCATGATGAAAGACTGAAGTTTGTGAGCCATGAAGGAGCTAGATTTGGGTTTGCCATAATGGCAAGATGCATGGGATTGTTTGCTGCGTGGAATATCATTTTTGTTGTTGTTGTGTGAAATTAGGTTACAAAGAAAGATAGTATGTCCCAAGGTGAGGAATTTGAAGGTTGAAAGTGATCGGATATATATAATATGGTCACAACATGGGCCATGAGCTTTCTTGTGCTTCAAGGTGGCTATGATGAATGCACTTATGGAGTGATGGGCGAAACATTAGGTGCGCCACACGTTGCGGTGATGTAGACGGGTGGGTCGCTAGAATTGGGTAGTGTGTGGGTGAAACAAAGGTGGTAATTAATGAACAAATTCACCAATTCGGTTATGGAGAGCCGTGACGATGAAGGGCATCGAGGCGGTTGGGTTTGTCGTATTAATACGGTCATAATAATAATAATATTACTAATAATCATCGTGGTTGGTTGGTGCGGAATTTGGTGGTAATATGCAATTTTTGTGGTGGTCGGGAAGGTGTTGGCCGAGTCTTGAAAGTGGTCGAGACGGATGTCACCATAATATTAGTATATCACGGGTTTGGTTTAAGGGTTGTGGTGTGGGATGGATCCCTTCTTTGATATTTATCAAGGTAAAAAATTATGGGTGGGGCCGGTTTTTACGTTAAAGTAGAAAAAAAAAATATTGTGCAAGTTTGAATAAGCAAATCTCAAGACGAGTGTTTTTGGCTGTGATGTTGGTTTGTACCAAGAGGTTGGTAGTTTTGTGACAACAGATGGTGGTCGTAAGGTTATGCCCAGGTTTCAAAGGCCGTGAGCAGGGTTGTTATTTTAACGGTTGTGAAAAAAAAAAAGTATTGGCCATAGTTTTCGGAGTGGTGGTTAAAAGGGTGGTAGCCAAAATATATATGAGGGGTTTTGATGCAATTCTAGGGTTGGTGGCAGCGGAAGAGAGGTGTAGGTATAGGCCAAGCGAAATCGGGTTTTGGGTGGGTGATTCGGCCTAAGGATCTACTCTGAGGTGTTACCCTCTATCAAGAGCACGAGGCTCTGATACCATGATAGAGTTTAGAGAAAATATAAGAGAACGGTTTTATCATTGAGAATTGCATGAATTACATTAACACAATAGCACTATTTATACAAGAGGATTCATAAGCTAAATCTACCTAATTGATACACTAGCCGTGATACATGGTAAATCACAAGGAAAGAATTTCCTATACAAAATCTACTATAAATAAAGAGATTATATTTACTATATAAAAGATAAAACTTTTCAATGATAAAATCTTCAGGAATATTTTGCGTATCTTTATGATATATTCTCTATAGTTGTTTGAATCAAAGTTGTTAAATTCTAGATGGAGATAATTCATAAAGGTGGAGATTTGTATTATTGATGATCTGATTCAATACATTGGCATATATATAATAAACCATATTAGGGAAAACCCTAACCCTAGACAATAGGTGGCCTTAATGGGCCTAATATCCTAATACCCTCCCGCAATCGTAAAGGCAGTACATAGTACGAACTTTACGATTGGAGAAATACAAATAAAAAATGTAAAAAGAAATCGTATCTATTCTTCATCTTCATGAAGAGAAAATCAAAATCTTCATCTCTTCTCCGTCTTAATTAATTTCTTCTCACAAGGTTGGTAAGATATATAAACGAGTATTAAGACTCGCTAGAAATTTCTTCGAACAAGAACGTTAAGTTTTTCGGACTTGTCGAAAATGAGTTAATTTGCAGGAACCCTAATCGAACCTGACAAATATCAATAAAACGGAAAATTGTCCGTCAATTTCAAGATCTGGAGAACGTTAAGCTTTTCGAACTCCAAATAAATCAAATTAGGTACCACCTTGAACAAATTTTGAAGAATTTTAATTAAAATTTCAAAGAAAGAAGAATGTTTGCTCCATTTTTTGTCGTGCTGTTTTGGTTATTTTATTGAGATCCATGAATGGCCAATCAACAACAAAGCTACAGCATGAATTGCAAGCTATGGCTTTGTGATCAATTCAAGCAAATAGCATGCGTAGAGATTGAAGAATGTTTTTTTTAAGGTGATTTTAGTAAAGACTATTGTAAAATCCCACCGGTGAGCGCCATGAATTTTCGCCCACCGGCAAGATTGCGGAAGCGATTTTAAGAGTCCTCTTAGAAAAGAGGCTCTGATACCATGTTAAATTCTAGATGGAGATAATTCATAAAGGTGGAGATTTGTATTATTGATGATCTGATTCAATACATTGGCATATATATAATAAACCATATTAGGGAAAACCCTAACCCTAGACAATAGGTGGCCTTAATGGGCCTAATATCCTAATAAAAGTGATGCCACAAGTAATTTTGATCAAAAGATTGTCGGAATAGTAACTTAGCTATGGAGTAAAAGTCATTCCGATATCTTTTCTTAGTTCAGAATTTTACAAGTTACAAACTTGTATTTGTATGTTCCTCATTCTATCTAAGGTTAACAAATTCATAAGCCTTTTCATTGACAACCAGTGGCGGAGCCAAGATTTGAACTTAGAGGGGCCCGAAAAATTTTAGGAGGGGGGCGAACGACTAATTTCATAAGGTACACTCAAAAAAATTTCGAAAAATTTAACTAAAAACTTCGAAAATTTCATCCTCCAGGGAGTAACCGCCCCTGCTAGCCCCCAGCTTCACCACTGTTGACAACCCAAGAATGTGCTATACTAATTATTTTATTCTCGACAATCTAACAAAGGTACTGAAATTAACCAAATCAACCACCATAAGAGATTCAATCTCAAGCGGCAGTTGAGCGGACAGACAAGATTGATGGTAATCAGAAAGCCATCACTCGCTGTAATTCTACAATTGCTTCTGCTACATCGGCTACCCGCTTTGCCTTCACGCGCACGTCTTGTGGCAACAATTTTCACTTCTCTATAAGCATTAGTGAGGTAAAAAGCTAGTTAGGTAGACAACAACTGTGAATGCTTTTAATTTATTTTATGAACGATTGTTTTTATCTGTAAACCTAATTACTAACACTACCATTACCATTAGTAATTTATTTATCCTATTTTGCTGATATTATGATTTAATTTCAATTTTAGTAAAGACCCAGTATAAGAAGAAAAAAATGCTTACATGTTACTCTGCCTTTTTTCTTATCACACCAAAAGAACATCAAGAGAATAAGAATTAAAATGATGAAAGAACATGAAGAGAAGAAGATTTGAATGATGTTGGTGTAATAATGATCTAGAAAAAAGAAGCAATGGAAAGAAACCTGTGTTTTATATAAATATTGAGTGTGTTATGTTAAATTGTTAACGCCGTTTGTTTTGTGATGCAGTAGTTATCTTATCAAGTTGAGTTGTAAGTTTGGAAGGTTTTAATTGGTTGGTCGCACCACATGTGTTAAGTGTGTTGGTGTATAGGGTGCAGCAAAAATTTACATAGTCTTTCCCATTAACATAATTGCTCATTTATGTACAAATTTTATTCTTTTATGGACTCTTTTTCATAATTTTTACACTTCATGCCCTTCCTCTAAGGGGGCGTTTGGTTCACAATGGTATGTATGACAATAGTAGTATGCATGGTGGGGAATGAAATTTCATTCTCTTGGGGGGTGACGTGACTGGAAATAGAGGGTTTAGGGAGTATGGGAGAGAATGAAGAGGGGAAAGGGTATTGGAAAAATGGTGAAACAAACAATAAAAAAGGGAATGAAGGAGCATGATTTCCTTTCCCTTTCTTGTAGACCACGAACCAAACGCCTCTCTAAAACCCCCACAAAAAACATCTCTTTTCCGTTTCTCTTCAAAATTAATCAAATTTTCATCAAAATACTTTATTGATCTTAATTCTCATATTAATCAAGTGATAAATCATCGGTAATTATGCATCAAATTTTTGTGTATCAAATAAATTAAATGCAAATTGAATTAGGGGTGATACTAGTGCAAATAACGGATGAAGTAGACATTGGCTTTCTTATTTAAATAATTAGGGTTTGTGTTTCTAAAATTATAGGTAAAAAACAATTTTGTGTAGGGGATAATTAGCCAATTCGTGCTTTGAATATGTACTACCCAATCTGATTTCAGTGGCAGATGTCATGTTGATTGCATAGTCAATTAGAAGCAATGGCATGTTGAGTTTGTTGACTACGTTGCCAATTATTACTATTATTAATTTGATTTCACTAGTGTGTGCGGGGACGAAGGTTGTTGTGGTTAGTGGGGTTGTGGAGAGGAGGGAGAGGGTGGCGTACGGTGGGAGGAGTGGCGGTAGCTGGTAACGGTGGTGGTAGATAGGTGGAGGGAGTAAATTAAAAGTGAGAATTGGAAAAAAAATACAAAATTGAAAAAAATGGGTGTTAAAATGACAAGGGCAAAATGGGAAATTAAGTATATAATTGAGTAAATCATGTACATGAAAGAGCAACACCCTTAATTAATCTTTTATATTGAATTTGCAAAATTCCATTCAAGAGTAATGGAGCGAGGGAGGGGCTAGGCGGCCTCCCCCGTTGACATTTGAAGATTTCAAAATTTTTAGTTAAAATTTCCTGATTTTTTAGAGGTTGCCCGCTGAAATTTTCCACCCTACTGACTTTAAATTCTGGCTCCGACAGCAGAATACTATTCAACTTAATAAAATAACTATATTAAATATAATTAGCATAGTCTTCTAAAAATAACTCAACTTTTAATTTTAAACAATAATAATTCCATCACAAAAATGTCCCATTACCTAACTAAATTGCAATTTTAGCAAATTGAGGATTGATATTTTGTATAATACTTTAATACATCTTTAATATATGATAATTATGTAAAAAATATTAATTTAATCCATATCCAAATTTTTAAATTTAAAATTTAAAATTTTTTTGATATTATCTGTAAAATACAAAGGTTGGATTTTATTATTGTGATGGAAAGTCATCTGACAAAATATCGTATTTTAAAATAATAATCCAACTTTTTTTATATAATATATTTGATTTTAAAGATTTATTCAAATATTTTACAAAATATTATTCCTTTATTTGCTAAAAATGCAATTTAGTTGAGTAATAGGATATTTTTGTGACGAAAATGCAAAGGTTGGATTATTATTGTTTAAGTTGAAAGGTTGGGTTATTTTTAGAAGACTAAACAAAAGGTTGAGTTATTTTCGTAAAATTTGCCTATTTTATTTATTATATGACTCCATTAATTTGATTATATTGTTTAGTGATATGTTGCACTTCTAGTGAACAAAAGGAATTAGGGCCTAGTAGAAGATGAATAGGCACAAATAAGATTTTGTGGGAGAAAAAAATATGTATTGATTCTACCTTTTATTTTTTATTGATGTATTTTTTTTATTGGAGAGTTTGAAAAAAAAGGGTTCGGACTTCTTGCCGGAATTATTTGAAAGATAAAATAAAAAATGAATAGTATTTACAAGTAACAACAAAATTAAGGCAATCAATCAAAATCAATATGCGTTGATTCGAAATGTGAATCCAATATAAAACCTTGGGTACACAAGAAATGTATTGAATCGATTCTTTGTATTAATCGATTCCAACAAACTCTCAAGTCTCAATCATATAAGTATAAGGAAATATTTGACATATAACCATATTTAGGGGTGTTATTCTTGGGTCCGGGGCTCGAACTAGGACCAAATCGGATCATATCAAACTTAGTGAATGAAGACCAAACAAGGGTAAAATTGTGGACCGATTGATTTGACTGGACCATAGTTATGTTGGTCAGGACCGATGTGGACCCATAAAATGTATGGGCCGGACCAGGGCCGATCCAGTGTGGACGAGTTAATATATTGCTTATTCTTTATTATTTCAAGGATTACTAACATTTTGAAATCACCTATTGTTTTAGGGTTAAAACCAAATCCAACTTATTTTTGATAAATAGTTTGAAAACTTTGAAACCCGTTTTATTTTTTATTTAATAGTTTGGATTTTAATTTCAATTAAGAAAAAAAAAAAAATCTCTTCTACAAGCACCGTTTTGACTTTGGAGGCCAACCCTACCCAATACGTATATATATATATTCTTCAGTTCTATAATTCTATAATTTTGTCTACGCTATCAGAAATATTTTGTGATAAAGCGTGCGCAGCCGCTTCGCTAATCACTCCAACAGAGGCCATAATCAAAGATTCAGAGAAAAAAAAAAAAAAAAAAGGTACTGCATTTATTATATCTGTGTTTTTGTATGGTTATTGACTACTCGATCCGTCTTCAGTCATTTGTTTATCTTTATATGATACTTATCACGTATGGGACGGTGACTGATGATTTGTTGTAAATGTTTTGAAATTGATCAGATGTTACCAGAAGAGTCACGGCTAGCAATTTGGCGTTATCTCAAAACAGAAATGGAACAGACTCGGTTACGTATGGAGAAGTCTTTGCCAGCAAGCCAGGATTTCCAACAAATTTTGCATATACTCAAAAAAACATATAAACAGTTTCTGGTAACACCCGAAGATTTCGATAATATTTTGCGTATATTAAACACTAGTAGTGATGGGCTGCATATGCTCGTGTTTGCATTGTCGTCCATCAACGGTATTGGCAAATGTTATGCTCTTATTTGCTGCAAGAAGGCTGGCATTGACATCGACGGCTACATATGGTTTTTTTCTTTTATCTTTTTGCCATTTTTGTTAACACAATTTCTTACCTGTAACGGTCACAAGTTATACATGATGGGAAAGGCATGCCTAGGTTTGTCTTCTACGGAGTACTAATCAGTTACAATGTTGTTAGAATCGGGATTTTTCTAATTAGTAATTATGTATTGTATGTAGCTTTAACAATTCAATAATGTTGAGAAAGATATTTGGAGGTGGCGTATTGACGGCTGCAGAGCTTGGTAATCTCCTGATGATTTTGGCAAATCCACGGGAGTTGAAGACACCAGACTGGCATCTTAATAGACAGGAGGACTACTCAGATGGTCGTTTCAGGCAGATCGTTTCTAACAACAAGCTTGACATGAAACTGCGAGACAAGGCTGATCAGCGCTGTACGAAAATCAGGTTTGTTCTTGTTCCGGTATGATTTGGTTGTACTTACTTTCTTGGAGAAAGTTGTCAACGCACACCGGCCAGAGTATTGTTTCTTTATTCATGCCCAGCTTATACGATGATACTCTTGTATACAGAAACTACTCAGGTGTTAGAGTTTGTGAACAACGCACCAGAACCGTCGGACGCAGGTGAAAGACTGTCAGTGTCTCTAAGAAGCGTTATGCAAAACTGCCTCTCTCTTTTTCAATCACTTTGTTTGAAGTTGTCTCTTGTTTTTACTGTGATGATGAAAGACTAGTTGTGTTTGATTACTTTTGTAGTCCTAAACATTTACCCTGCTGATCTATTTGCAAGAGATCTCTAAAGAGTGTATTAGGAAGGCGAAAGTGCGAAACTCGATGATCGAACAACTTTTAACACATTAGCTACTAGAAGAGAGAGGATTTATAACACCCTATTCATAATATTCTCATTTGATTTTGATGGTAAATGAGGTTTATTTTACCAAAGTTTTCACAATATATAATTGATACAGTTTGCAAAATACGATTATCTGAAAATATTTACTTTGATAACTCAAACGTCACAACGCCCGGCATTGTACTTCAAGTGAAGAAGGCGAAAAAAAAAACAGGTAAAAAAAACACAAGCCTTACCTTCCTTCTGGGATTTAATATACAAGGGTTTGACGTCCAAAGATTACTACTACATTAATAACCAATAGCAAGAACATCATGAATCCCTCCGCTTATTGTATTGCTGACAATCGGCTTGCTGTTGCACAGTTTGTTTACAACTTATTTATCACCTAATTAAACCTGATTAAACCTAACCAGCACCTCGCAAACTGAGTTATCAAGATTTCGAAGATTTTGGGGGGCTGTTGCTATGACACAATGATTGGGATCAGGCCAAGACAACTATTTCTGATATCAAGATTCCAAACCGAGATTTAATACCATGCCCAACATCTAAAAGCTGACAAAAATCAAAACTGTGGCTACAAGGTTAACCCTACTCTTCAGTCTCTTCAGATTCACTTTCCTCCTCGCTCTCCAACTTCAGATGATTTACATTCCTTTCCAATGGTGGAAGCCCATCATCGGACTCACAAGAGTTACCTTCTTCGTCACTCAGTTCCCCATCATTATCTTCTTTACCTTGCACGACTTTCACTGTTTTCGAGGTTTCCTGAGACAACCAAGCATTTTGAACTGAGAGTATCTCAACGCTGTCTTTACATTCCGAATAAGCCTTGAGCAACTCCTTATTAAGTGACAGAAACGCGTGCCCCCATTTGAACTTGCCAAGCAACAAATTCGCAGTTTCCTCTTCACCGCAAATGATCAACGCAGCCGACAAAGCTTCCACGCAAGATAACTCACATGGCCTGCCGTAGTTCACCGGGTTGGCTGCCACCAGCCAAGGTAGTAAGCGAGGAGCAGCACACCGTAGCTTCACAAATGGCACATCACCCAGCCGTGCCCACGAACAATCTACAACGGCCAACCCTCGCTGTTTGATCAAAGAGTAGTCCTCTCTCGAGACACAACTTGTCCCGACAGGGCTTAGGACAACACCCCCGAAACCAGCTGTCACTCGCAATTCTTTCAACAAGTTAAACCTAGCTAATTTCCGACCAGTGCACTTTTTTGAGTCACATTGTCCGAAATCCCACATGGCAAGCTGGACTTTGGGTCCTGCAAGTTCGGTTTCGTTATCTATTGTGTGCTCGTTTGGAAGCGACTCGCCTTCAACAGAAGGATCATAGCTGGAGCTAGGTTGGGCTCGCTGGGAACGATGATTTTTCACTCGCCTGGGCTTGTTATGACCCATGAGATACTGCTCAAGGCTAACTCTTATTGAGCAACTATATCCTGCAAATAATTTTAATCAAGTACTGCAAGATACGCACACAAAAGCTAATGAAGTATACCACACACCACTAGCTAAAATTCCTAATCAATACTCTGTCATCAATAGCATTTTTGGATAGGCTTTTAGGTAGAAATCTTCACACTTACCCTCTGGCCTCTAGTCTCTACTACAACAAATATACTTAAAAAAAAGAAACGTAAACTATCGACTTGGACAGACCAAAAAATAAAAAGAGTAAACTTGATACGATTATGGATGTCATAATTAGGCTAGGATACAAGCTCGCATTCGTATCAGAACTACTAGCGAGGGGTAATGTCCGTCTCTTTCACATTGAACTTCAAGGGAAGAATGATGCCATACAGGCCCGGTTCTGAGGGTCGTCTGGAGGGACGGCGGCCTAGGGCCCAGGCTAGAAAGGGGCCCATTGTTCAGAGTTTTAAAATAATAATAGTGGTAAGAAAAGAAAAAAAATCTAATTTAGTAAAAACGAAGCAATGCTTTTCTAATTTCTCACCCTGACTCTCTAGTCTCTACCCTCTTTTTTTTTTTTCTAAGACCCGAATTCCCAACTCTTTTCTTCTTTAATTGGAAATTTAGAATTTAAAAACTCATCTTCTAATTCCTAAGCAACGGTTTCTTAATTTCAATGGCCCAAGATATAAGATATATGATCACTGATTAACTTATTGAGTCGATCATAACCCTAAAGCTTTGATTGAGATGGTCTTCAAATGTGGTAGGGTGAGGCTCTTGATAAAAGTTAACGCCTTAATTAAGAGTTAATCTTCTTCCACTACCACCACCCTTAATCCACCTTACACAAACCCACTATTAATGTTTTGCCGCAACTCCTTTGGTCAACCACCACCAAAATTATTGGCCACCAGCCTCTTGGCCAAATTACCACCAAAATTGCATTATCTCACTACTAAAATTCGACCACCACTCCTTTGGTCACTATTAAAATTCGGCCACAACCCCTCATGGTAGATATTATTTTTAAGCGAAAGCAGCAAACCACTTGCCCAAAACCCGGCATGGCTCATCCCAAAATCCACAAAGCCTCTTCCGCTACACGAAAGAATTGCATTATACCCACTCCAAATTATGACACTATCCTTCTCTCACTACCAATTTCGGCCACCATCTTCTTATTCTTCTACTGGATTTACCTCAAAAGAATAAGAGGACAATTATCTAGAGTAATTAATGCATTTTTTTTGTAATTGGAAAGGTATACGCAAAAATAAAATTCAAACACCACTGATTTCACTTGCATTAACTAGCACATGTACATTATCCCTGAAAATCAAATAAGCAAAGCTCAAAGTTTAAAGCATTCATTCATTAACTAGCACACTATTGGACAAATCCTCATCATCAGTAAAATCAGATGAAACATATGAAATTAAGAACAAATTAATATCAATTGAATAGCAAATTAATACAGTACTAATTTAAGGGCAAATTCGTATGAGGTTCAATTCAAATAAGCATATGAAATTAAAAACAATAAAAAGATTAAAATCATACTTACTAAATAATTGATGGATTCGAAATAGGAATACAAAAAAGAGGGATTTATCCTTCTTGCTGGTCGTCGTCGTCTTCGCCGGTCACTATCGTCGTCGGCTGCCGTATAATCGCAGTTTATGGTTAGAGGTGCGTTTAGGGTTTGAGCCTAGAGGCGGGTTTTGGGTTCAACCAAAGAATTGGGATTTTGGTAAAGAAAGACACTAAAATAAGAGTCCATATTCGAGTCCATACTTGGTACTTGGTAGTTAGTACATTGATTTTTTTTTTTTTTTTTTTTTATATAAGGTAAAGAAATTAGGTTGACTAATAAATATATACCATCCTTTCGGATGAGAAAGGTAAACGAAATTCAAAGAATTTTCATTTACCACAGAGAACCATGATAAGAAAGGGTACAAAGAAGGAGACTCTCGTCTGAAAAGTCGGATACTTTAAAACCCCCAAAACAAATTCATTACGATAAAATAGAAGAGCTGAGAAGTTACCTTATCAAACTGTAAAGAACACAAAAGGGGGAACAAAGAAACCTAAAAACCAGATTTGTTTACGCATCCAAAAGGATTAAAAACTTCAATACACATTCATCAAAAAACTAAACTTTATATTCTGAAAAAAAAGAACAATGAGTTCAATTTACAAAGATAAATCGATAAAAATTGCTATTAAATCCTTAATTTAAACCTTCTTTAACTAAGATATGCCCTCCTGGGCTAAATTGGAGAGCAAATTAAAGTCTAATCTTTAAGAAGGAGAAAATGAAGAAAAAGGGCTGAAATATTCTGAAAAAATTAACAATGACTTCAATTTACAAAGGTAAATCGATAAATATTGCTATTAAATCCTTAATTTAAACTTTCCTTAACTAAGATATGTGACTAAAAAATGTCATCCCAGACTAAAGTGGAGAGCAAATTAAAGTCTAATCTTTAAGAAGGAGAAAATCAAGAAAAATGGCTGAATTTTTTTGGAAAAAGACTTGATAAGAGACTAGGATCTACCTCATCTTGAAGGAGAAACATGGCTATGAAGAATGAAGATTAAAGAATAGGGATGAAGAAGATCTTGGGAAGGAGGCTTCTACACCCATTTCTTTAAGTCTTAGATTTTTTTGCTTTTAAGAAGGTTTTCTCTTTCTAAATTGTTAGAGCGAGAGGGAGCCTAGTACATTGATCATTCGGCTGAGATTGTTTTCTCCAAACATATAACGATCCTAAATTTATTCATAAATATTCATAAAAGTAAAGGTAAAATGAAAGTAAGAAGGGAAATTATTATTAAATGGGGCTTGAAAGAAGGAAATTGTAAGGATCCTAATCTAGAAAATAGAACCATGTGTGTTACTTAGAACTGATCATATGGCCCAAGCCCCACCCGACCCAGCCCGATTTTTCCCCAGGCTTGGGCCTCGATTTTAGGCCCGAAAAGCCAACGGCTCGAAGCCCATGGCCGATTCAATATAATAGGGCCGGGTTTGGGCTGACGTTATGCCCGGATTTTGGCCCGGCACGGCTCGAACATTGCAAAATTTACGAATATGTAAAATTTAAGAATGTTAATAAGCATTCAGTAAAATAATTAACCAATCAATTGTTGTATTGTAAATAAGTCATAGTCACTTGTTTACATGTATTAATTTGATAAGGCTTAGTATTTTCTTTTACTAGTATTTAAATGATAAAAAATGAGTTAATGATTTTGTATCACACTAGTGCCGATAAATTCTTTACCATTATCGGCGTGCTAAGTCAGTATTTTTGAGCCTAATGAACAACAAATATCAAATCAGTTATAACACTACAACAACATACAGTAAGCACCGCACTAAAATATATTATTACACTACTAAAAATTCTGCATTTAGTTTATATGGATCACCTCTATCAGTAGGTTCATAAAATGTACGTTAGGTTACTACTTAATTGACAATACTTGAAAAAATCACATAATTCTTTACGAAAATTTTGATAACAAATACACAAAGTATCTAACTTCATAATGGGAATTTCTAAACTTATTTCAAGAGAAACAGATAAAATTTAGCCCGAATTGGCTCGAAAGCCCGCTTTAACCCCGGACGGGCCAGGTTTGGGTCGATGAAATAAGCCCGTACTTGTAGCCCGGCCCGCACACTTGGGTTTAATTTTGCCATAACTCTGATTGCTTACGGCTTATGCCCATTAATTTTTGCTTAAGGAGCCCATTTTTCTTTTAAATATTAATTCTTTTATAAAACGTTTTTACAGAGTGTGAGGTTAAGACGGTGAAGGAATAAGAGGAGAGTAATTGTGTGTATTTTTAGATTTTTTATTAGGCGGGTCAAAATAAATAGGTTTTGTAGATTGTAGTTGGTATTTGGGTCGTGTGAATTTTGCTCGAACTCTGATTGCTTACGGCTTACGCCCATTAATTTTCGCTGAAGGAGCCCAGTTTTTTAAAAAAATATTAATTATTTTATAAAACGTTTTTACACATGCATTAATAAAAAAACCATGTATAACTTTACATTATTTAACCTCATAAAACTTCCATTACTTAACATGGTTAAGTGATAAGGGCATCAATGTAGTTTGTGGATGGTTTTACAATGACTTATTGTAAGACATTTTATGAGAAACTTATTATTTTTTTTATAAGAAAAATTAGAGTGGGCCTAAATACACTATCAAAATGTCTTGAGACACTCTCTTTATGTTTCATATGATTGATTTGCCATTTAACTTCCAACCTCTCAAATGCAGTTATTATAATAAAATCAGGGGTATTTTCGTCCATTACTTATAATTGGAGTGTCCCAGGAGATTTTGTAAATGTATTTATTACACCCAAAATTTATTAGAATGTATATGTGTATCCTATGAGCATAAGACTATCGCCTTAGATCGGCTTACACGGGATAAGCCATAATACAAGCAAGGTTATAATTTTAGATAAAACTAAAGTTTTAAGTGTATTTGTAATTTATAAGTACAATTAATTATTCTTTCAGTTAGATTATATAAATATTAATGTATTTTATTAATATTAGTGACTTATATGTTCTATAATTACATTTAAGACAACTTACATTAACAGGTTACTCCGGGATCCCATGTCAATATTCGCTGGACTTAACCACGAAAAAGACAGGTTGAATCTAAGGGGAACTAAGTTAACGGGTTACTTCAGCTCGACTGGTTTATATCAAAATTCGTTGGACTTAACCTCGGAAAACACTAGCCGGTGTCAAGTCAAATTTCTACAGGTATATCATAGATGCTTTAATGTTTGACCTTAGAATTTATAATTTTTTAAAAAATTACCCCAATTCATTTAATTCATATTTCTCGGTTTTTATTTAGCCTCTCAAATCTCAATCATCATGTCAAGTAGTAACTCAAACTTAGATTTCAAGAAGACAAATCATTGGACAATTAAACTTAATGCGTCTTATATCTTAATATTGTTGCCTTCTAAATGCAAATATAATTTATACTTCAAGTCCAAATTCTTAAATATGACTTTATACAAAAGTTAAGTGTTTATGATTTTTTTAAAATAATGATGTTTGAAGTGCATATCCGTGCAATTTTCACCAATTAACAATCGAAACTAAACAAAAAATGTGTTAATTTTTTAAATTTAAACGTGTACGGAGCAAAATCATTTTAAATTTGCACGGGTTCTACAAACCTAAATAAGTTTGACTAAATAAAAAATAGGTTTAACAATTTGCACGAATATGCAACTATTTAGGGAGTTTCACTTTTACTAATTTTGTTTTATTCATCTGAATCCTTTTATTTGATATGTAAGTCGGGTTTTTTGAAGTCCCTGCCTAACAAGACAAAGTATTGACTCAAATTTAATTACCAAGAAAATATATCATACATACTGTAATAACTACCTAGCCAATTGACCCTAATGCATTATTTACTTTAATTGCAAATGTATATTACAATTGTAATTTAAAATTGTTGAACAAAAAGTAAAAACATTTATTACTTTATTTTAAAATTTTCATTTTAAGATAATTAACTTTAAAAGGAGATAATTAACTATTATATATTACTTGTCGGTATTAATTGTCGGGCGGTTAATTTTATTTAATAATCAACTTTAAAAGGAGATAATTAACAAAATTTAAAAATATTTATTATTATATACTACTTGTTTGTATTAATTGTCGGACAGTTAATTTTATTAAGAGAGAGAATATTGAGATTTTATGTTTATATGATTGTATCGAAGATAACATAGAATATACGAGTAATCTGTGAATATTTTTTTTCTAATTTTTAGAATATAACATAAATATAGACAAAACTTTCGTATACAAATTGTATATTTTTTTTATCAATAAATCTTGATAAAAGATTATTCAGTCAGAACTTTGTGCATTTTTTGTAAAAATCTTCATTCATTATTTAGATTTTACAAATAAAATGAATGAGTAGATCCGTGTAATTTTTGCACGGGTTTAAAGTTATTAAATGGTAAACAAATGACCGGAACGGAGGGAGTATAATAAATAAAGACAAAATATTGAAGACAAACAACACTAATAACAAAAATCGTGGCAAAAGATTAATAAACGTAATAATATTCATAGCAAAATATTAGTAATTTGTGATAAAATTTAGTAAATTGTGGTCATAAACATGACATATGTTTGGCGATATATTATGGCAATATACCTATTGATTAATAAAAGTTTTTTCTTACGAGTCTTTTTTTGTTCCTCAAGGCCCAATCAATCACGAATCCGGGTTTACAAAACACCATCAACGTAAAAACATAGATAGTCCCGTGAATTTCACGGGTAATAGAACTAGTGATTTAAAAAAAAATGATCATACATTGTATTTTTTCTAAAGGGGCCCTAATCTACACTTTTGCCTAGGGTCCCACAAACCTCAGGTTCGGGCCTGATGCCATAAAAGCTAGACGGTAAGCGAGTAACAACCTACTAATTAGCTTCCTCCTATGTATTATACACAAATCTCCAATCAATAATAAAGGGTAAAAAGAATTACACAAGTATTGAGTAAGGCAACCTTACACAGGCTTATTGTAGACGGGTTAGCTTCGTAAATATGAAGTATCCGCTTTACACAATTTTTGTATAAAACCGACTTAGAAGAGACTAAAGATGAAGATTAATTTCAAGCAATTAAGAGTCAATACCCAGTTGTTCTTAATCCATCAGACAAAACATCAGGAACTAGAGAAATATCAATAATAAAAGAAGCCATTTTTTTGTTGTAAAATTAAAACCCAACTCCCAAAAATCCATTGCCAAACCATCAAATGAATAATAAACCATTGAATTGGATATTGATGGAAAATCATCCCCAAAACATACTAGTATATAATTACAGCAAATAACAGTGATAAATCATAGCGTATAATTGGAACAATTATAATCACAATTATAGATAAGAAAATAAGGGGAATATAAAGAAATAAAGAAAGGGATGAAGGGATGAAGGGATGAAGGGTGTAACCTGATACAGTCTTACGAAATGCGAATGGCGGCGACCAAGGGAGTGGAGAGGAGAGGGAGTAAACAGTAACTCGAGTAAAATGGGCAAAGGTTGCAATTGTATAACTCGGGTTTCAGCATGTCTTGCTATAGACGGATATATTCGACTATAGCAAGAGACGGGTCAAATACCCTTGGGTCCTATCACGCAAGTTGTTGTTTGTCTTATGCGTAATGTGGTATGTTACTTGGTCCGTCTTTAGTTATAGACGGATAATTGCCGTTTATAATGAGATTTTGTGCTCGGGTTGATCTGTCAGGAACCCTCGTGTTTTTCAAATTCGTACATAAATTAGTTTTATACCCGTTCACGAAATGCGCAGGTTTTAATACTCAGCTATAATGTTTTTTTTTGTAAAAGAAAAAACAAAAAACGTATTGATAAAGGTTTAGAGTTGTGCAAAAATAACTATACATGATTAATTGTTCAATTGCTTAACTAAGTAGGTATTTAAGGGGATGCTAATCAATCTCTCTTAATAAACTCAACTCGAATTTACACAAAAGACAAAGGGGAAAAGGTGAGATTATTACTTATAAAGGTAGATCGGGGCATAGGAGGCATGTTCCACCATTAGTCCAAGCTTGAAGGCTAAAGGAAGAGCATTGGAAGTATTTTAGAGAGAGGGGAAGGAGTTTGGAGAGATAAGGAGGAAGGTGGAAATGAGTTTAGGGTTAGGGAAGGAAGGAGGTAAATCCCGTATTCTGAACACAACGACACTCGACCAAGTGCCAAGTCCACTCGGTCGAGTGAACTCACTCGGCCGAGTAGCACTCCACTCGGTCGAGTGTACCTTTCACTCGACCGAGTAAACTCACTCGATCCGCTGCAAGGTCAAGTGTAAGGCCGTCTTTTCCTTCTTCTCACGCGTTCCGAGGTCTAAGTACGGGTTCCACAAATGCCGGGTATTACAATTATAATAGTCCTCACATATATTAGAGAAACGGGAAGAAAAATAAAAGCCAGAGGGAGTATGTTATTAGGTTTGGTGCCCGGCTACGCCTGGACTGTCTTTATTTACCATTTAAATTTTATTTTCTATGAAATATGTTGGGAATCGTTTTTGGCATGATTCGACCGAGTGTGGCAGGGAACTCGACCGAGTAGAAGGTACTCGACCGAGTATCCCTGTCACTCGACCGAGTGGAGGTATATGTGATTTTGCAATAGCTACTGGATTGTGACAACTCGACCGAGTATAGAGGGTACTCGACCGAGTGCGGCTGTGACACCCCTATACTCCAAGTGCCTTACCAGGACCAATCAGGTATAAAGCTGTTACCATCTCGGTTTCCCGAGGCAATGATAATCAAAAGACAATAAAGAAACAACGTTTAAATAGTATGAAGTTTAAGTGAGTAAATACAATCCAAAACCAACGGCCAAAATACGGTTTACATAATCTCAAAACAACTGTCTAAAAACTATCAAAACTACAGCGGAAGACTCTATCATCTGATGGCGACACATCCCAGCTATCCCATGTATCTCGACTCATACCTGCTCAACAACTGCTCACCATCCCCGAATGGATCACCACAGTTTTTAAAACAATTAAACGGGGTCAGTACTAATCACACAATTTACATAACTAGTATGATGATATTCAACAATCACAAATCACAACCAACACATCATGTGACTAATACTGATTAGGGAAACCCTACCTGGAATGCAATACAATCAGACGATCTCAACAGCTGTTATCAAAAAGCCTCCTCTACGAATCCTCCTCATAACATATGATCACATAATTACTAACAATCATAAAAACTAACAAAAACCCCCAATCTCCCAATTTAGGGTTTAAACAAACTTAATAAAATATTATAAAATCGGTACGTAGATCTTACCCTCGACGCAAGGATCACAAAAATGTAAAGGATGATGAATTCCGACCTCTAAGGCTCCGGGATTTGTCAATAATGCGAAAGATGCGAAGAACGTAGTTTGAAATCTCTTTTGAAATGATTAGGTTTAAAAAAGTGTTTAATGATGATGACGGAAAGTTATATATATCTATTCGCATTATTAACAAAACCCGACAAAACATTACCCGTAAACCGAGCCACTCGATCGAGTAACTAACGTACTCGATCGAGTAACTAACGTACTCGATCGAGTGCCCCCTACTTGATCGAGTACCAAGGCTACTAGATCGAGTACCCTACAGACAGAACACTGTTTTAAAAACCAAAACACCCTTACTCGACAGAGTAAGGCCCACTCGATAGAGTACCCAAAGGCTCATAAAACCGTAGTATTACAGTCTTCCCTCCTTAAAAAGAACTTCGTCCCCGAAGTTCAAACCACAACAAAACAAAACATACCACCACACTCCCGACACGACAACCAACATAAAACTCAACATAAAAACATGATACCAACCAAACTCAACCCGACTCAAACCACTACAAAACATACCGACACAACACAAAAAGGGTGTAAAAACTCTTTGCGATCATCTCCTATCCCCCCTAAAAGAAACAAGGTTACGTCCCCGTAACCATACATACCTGATCAAAAAGAAAAAGGTATCGCTCTCTTATGGCCTCCTCTGCCTCCCATGTAGCTTCCTCTACCTCATGATTAGACCAAAGGATCTTAAGCAAAACTGTCTCACCAATCCTAGTCTTCCTAACCTTCCGGTCAAGAATCTGCTTAGGCACCTCAAAATAAGACAAGGACTCATCTAGCTCTATGCTCTTTGCCTCTAACACATGTGACAGATCACTCACATACTTCCGCAACTGAGATACATGAAACACATTATGTACCCTATCCAAAGAAGACGGTAAAGCCAAACGATAAGCAACCTCTCCAACCCGGTCTAGGATCTCATAAGGTCCTATGAACTTCTGACTCAAGTTGCCTTTCTTCCCAAATCTCATAACCCCACGCATAGGAGACACTTTCAGAAGAACCTTGTCCCCAACCTGAAACTCTATATCCCGGCGATGTAGGTCTGCATAACTCTTTTGCCTATCTTGAGCCACTCTCATCCTTTCCATGATCATCTTAATCTGCTCAACCATCTCATGTACCATCTCTGGTCCCAAAACCACTGCCTCAGCACTATCGTCCCAACAAATCGGACTCCTACATCTTCTCCCATATAAGGCCTCAAACGGTGCCATGGCAATACTGGTGTGATAGCTGTTGTTGTAAGAAAACTCAATCAAATATAATCTCTGCTCCCAGCTGTAGACACCATATTTCCGCACCTCCCGCAAACCACCCGGTGATTATTGGGCCGCATGTTTGGTACGCAGAACGATTTGTGACAGTTCGTAAGTTTATCGTCAAGTGATTGCTCAAACACTGATGTCTACCTCTTAAATGTCATCTACGCGCCGATACGGTCGTTTTGACAATAATTAGAGTACATTTGGAGTTCAGGCCTAAAACCGTCTTCATTTTCTGATAACCGCTAAAATCCCGTGTCAGAATGTTCTAGAATGTTCCGGATATTTCTATTCCATATTTTTATAAATCTTTTGCAATCTTTTAGTCTTTGGTAAAGAATTTCCCGTAATATTCATACAAAATATTAAGGAAAATAAGATTAATCCGTTATTCCATAAATTAAACACAGAAATCTTTCTCCCGTAGGAGGAAACCACTTGGGAACAGACGCAGCAGGTGCTGTGCCTCTTCCAAGAGACGCAGTGACTGCTGCGCCTCTTCCCAAGTCCTTTTCTGCGTATTTTTCGTATCTTTTTCATATCTTTTCGAGATTCACTTCCAAAGTCTCTCCGAAAACCCTAGTTATTTACGTGATTAGTATAAATAGGAGCCTTCGCTCCTCATATTTCTCACGCGAGTGTCCGCCCTTCTCTTCTCCCTTTGCATTCTAGACCACGTTCTTACTTTTTGGCGTCTACGTGCTTGAACTTTCGACCACGTAAGCTCGGATCCTTCTGAGCACCAGCCTCGTTTGCATGACCGACCAATTTGACCAACTCCACAATCAATCAACTTAATCAATCTTAATCGTTTTCCTCTTACGAGGGCACTTTCATCTACATTCGAGTCGAGCATCACTAAACGTATACTTAGTCCTTCTCGTTTCGTCAAACATGTAAGTCTGAGAGTGTAAATCTCTCTTTTATTTATTGTTATTTACTTTTTGTAATCATTAATGTAAGGTTTATGTCGAAAATACAATTAAAACCGATTTCTAAAAACCTTGTTTAAAACCTTTTTACGAATTATCAGAGAACAACCGTCTAGAAAGGACGCATCACCTGCTGCGCCTCTTTGAAGGGACGCAGCACCTGCTGCGCCTCTTCGTGAGGCTGCCGCAGTTCCTGCTTACTTTCTTCTTCCTTCGTGTTTTGTCAATTCGTTCGTTCTTTATTTTCTTTTGTTTGTTCATTGTTCTTTCACATGATTTAAGCATAATAATTCCAATATGTAATATATTGTTCATCATTTAACATATAGTTCATCGTTAAATTCCCGATTTAAATCCCTTATAATCCAATATTTGCGGGTTTTCGTCATTAAATTCAATCTGGGTTATAGAGATTCGACTCATTCATATTGAGTCTCTGGAATTCGATCTTTGATATATTTCCATCTGTTTATTCATCATTAGTCCATCATTAATTCGTCATATTTAACTTAGTTAGTTCACCTATGTCATTAATCAATCCTTCGTTCATGTATTTAATTCGTTTACATTCGTTTCATCCATGTTTTATCGTTTTTATGACTCATTCACATGTAATTAATGTATTAAATCACTTTCATCCGAGTCGAATATCGTAATCAATCATTAAAATCACCGGCGAATACTAACAATTTGCGGATTCGGCTTACGACCGAACTCACCTTGGAACAGACGCGACAAGAATGCTGCGCCTCTTCCGAGGGCGCAGCTCTCTCGCTACTGCTCCAGGTTGACTCTCTCTCGAACTCCGTTTTGCCTTGACCTAATTTAGTTACGTATTTAATTTAACTTTTATTCGTATTATCGCCTTAATTTCTGTTCGTTCATTTATTTATTCTTTCTTTCTCAAATTATCAGTTTTAAAGGTATTTTAGACATAGATCATAAATCCGATGTAATTATTGTAATTTTCTTTATTTTATTTGTAACGCCCCGTAAATTTCGGACCGTTAATATATTTCGAAAATAATTAATTAATCAAGTAAAATTTGACAATAATGTATTTAAAGTAAAAATAATTCAAAGAAATATAATTTTATTATATTTTGAAGAAAAGTATTTATTTTGATAGTTTTGAAATGTTTAAAAATAGTTTAAACTGTGTAAAATCTTTTATTTCGAAATAAGGGCGTATCGGGGGGAAAATGACAATTCGTTTGAACGTTGGGTAAACGAAATTGGAAATGGGTCATATGAATACTCAATTTTATTGTAATCTCGTGTTTAAAAACTTTGGTCTTGACGGAATTTGCATTTGACTTACGGATTTAATTATTATCGAAACGAGTCAAAACCGACTCGAAAAATCCCTACTCAAACCCGAATCCCGTCCTTTCTTTTCCTCTTACGCGGCATCCCCTCCCCCCTTTACCTTTCTTTTCTGATTTTTGTTCTTAGTATCATCATCATCAACATCAAAGACCAAAAAAACACCATTTATATAAAATCAAGCCAAAAATCGACATAACTCACTCGTTTCTTGTCCGTTTTTCGCATAATTTACCATTCCGGAATCCTCTCGTCGCGATCTACAACTTGGTACAATTTAATTTCAGTTTTCATTAAGTTATTTTAAGACCAAATTTCGGAATTTTCGGTTTATATGCTTATTATTGTGTTTTAATTGTTTATTTAGGTGAAGGATTGGAAGACGAGTTCGGGGACTCGTATATTGTAGAGGATAGCGGCTAGTGTCGTTAGGGTTTGGGTTTTAAAGGTGTTAATTGCTCTTTTTCTAGCTTAAGGTAACATATTTCGAGTTACTCGACGAATTATCGTCACAATCTTTGTTGTTTTTGTATGTTTGGTGATTTTTGTTGGTGTAGTAATTTTCACATGTTTAGAATGGTTTCATGCATGTCAATTGTTAGCTTAAATTATGCCTTTTGTTAGTTTAAATTATCAAAGTTGAATTGGGGACGATTAATTAATTTTTAGACGGTCTTATACTGAGCAAAAATGAAGAAAAAACGGAAAATTAAGAGGAATAGGGTGATTTGGCAAAGAAGGCCGGCAGCCGTGGCAGCCCACGGCTAGCCCATGGTTGGCCCGGGTTGGTCCGTGCTTGTTTTGCGGTTTTTCGTACAATATTGGTCATTTCGGGTTAATTAAGGTTAGAATAGTATAAGTAACAAATGGGTAGTATTTTGATAGTAACAAAAATTATGTTATTGGTAAAATTGTGCTTATATTAATAGTTATCACATGTTAGGGTAGTTTACAAAAGGAAATTGTAATTAATAGGCTCAAAATGAATTTTATAGCTATAATTGTAAGGTTTTGTTGATTGTGCCGAAAACTGAGCCTTAGTCCCTTTGACTGATGCGATGTCAGTTAATTGAGTGATTGGTCACCGCAATTTGACCGCACTGTCGCAGGGCTGGGGTTGCGGGTAAAAATTCGGTTGAATGATTTAGATAATCGGCCTTTTTCTTGTTTTAGGCCATTTATCAAGCTTTTGTTCACATGTATAGCTTATTGAATTTAATAGTGACTTGTATTGTAGAAATGGCCCTAGTTTCCCCTGAAGCCTTTAATATGGTTACTATTGTTAGAATTAGAAATTAGTATTGAATACTTATTGAGGATTCTGTTGGGATTGTATGCTGTAAATAGACATTATAAGCCTTTCACATGATAGAATGCTAGAATTTATATTGATAAGTAGGACTTTTTGCCCTCTTAAGGTTAAGTGAGTGTCTTACTTGACTTGTGTGGTGAGTCTTGTGTGGTGTGGGCTAAAGTATTCAAGCTGGGACTAGCTGTGACTAGGTCCTAGGTGAGTATTTCGGCCTTCATCATAGATAGGTCTTTATAGTCTCTGACGAGTATATGTTCACTGCTTGATAGCCTTTGTGTTCCTGACTAGTGGATTTATATCCAAGTTGGGGCATGACCTCAGGTACTAATTTTGATAGTATGGGGTCAGCTCAAGTACTAGCCAACCCTTCGGTGGTGTCCTTAGGGTACTCACTTCACTTTGTTTTAAAAAAAAGTTGTGAGTCTTGGGTGCGGTGGTGTGTATCCGCATGTCTAGGTCTGCTTGTGATTTTAGGCTAGGGTTGTGTTGTCTCTTGGCCATGTTTTCTTAATAGTAACCGCTGAGCCAAGATACCGGTTCGATTACCTTCCCTACCTCGTGGTATAGACTCGAGCTACAAAGTGACTATTGACCGTACTAAGAACTTATGCCTGTCTTTGATATATTGCCCTTTCTTGTATGGTGATTTTATGAACTGTAATAGGTGAGATGTAAGCCGGTTACAGTTGATAAAGTTTGGATTACTATTTGTTATCTGATTCACATGATAGTTTAGTTTGGTCAGTTTAGGGGTCATTTGTTAGAATACATGATAAGTAAATGGGTTATCAAATTGTTTACATGTTACATTACATGTCACATTAATTTTGACGATTCGTGGCTGGGAGGACTCGAAGTTACTCCCCACTGAATTGTGGCTTTCGTGTTTGTATAAAATGCGATTGACAGGTTGTTGATGCTTAGTTGGGGTCACAGACGAGCTAGTGAGCAAGGAACATTGGACCTAGTTTTTGGCTATTATTATAGTAAACCTTTTATCTTTTGGTTTGTATATTATTTGAAATGACATATGTCTCCCTTTTTCTATTTTGGGTTTGTATCATTCTACTTTCTATTTAGCTATGGCATGTAAATTAGTTTATCAGTTGTTGCAGGGTTTTGACACTCTTCTTGAGTTGGAATTGGTTGTGAATGGTTTAGTTAGAAATTTTTTTGAAATTGCAGGTTTTTGGACTAGTTGAACCATTTACAAACATATCCTACCAGTTTTTCCGTAGAATTTACGTATATATCTAAGGCTAGATTTAAGGATGTCACAGTTGGTATCAGAGCCTATTGCTCCCGACGCACGTTTGTGCACCCCACTTAGAAATCTCTGACCTTTAAATAATAAATTTGAGAGAAGGGTAGGATGGGTAGAATTAGGATTTTATGTGGTAGTCTGTTTGTGATTGCTAATTGTTAGGTACTAATTGATTTTCTCTTTTGTAATATGGCTCTCCAATAGAAGTAGATAATGCAATCTTACCTTAGTCTTCCAATCTCGTTGTTTATTCGTCTTTCAAATTCCTCTTATCTCGCCTTGGTAACTACCTTTCAATTCTTTCTCCCGATTCATCTTAGGTTCGTTTTCTTCTTATAATAAAGTCCATGTGGACACCTTCCTTTATTCCGTAGGATAGTTCCCTTGTTCAAGAGAACCCAGTTTTGAGAGAATGTATCATTGGAGGGCGTGAACGAGTTGAGAAATTGATTGGTTAAGGTTTGAGTGGTATAGGAGAATATAACTTGGGATCCTTTGGTTAGTCTTGTTAGTTGTACTTAATATGAGAGCCTAGTGAGTTGAGAAACACCTTGGGATTTAATTCTATTGAGAGCTTGTTTGTTATAGGTGATTGAGCGTGGGTATTAGCTTAGCACATAAGTTGAAATGAACCTAAGCTATTTCATTTGAGAGTCTCGATATTTCTGGTGGTGAATTAAAGGAATGATAGTTAGCCCTAATCCTTGTAGGCTTTGAAAGGAATACAATAGGACGTTGACGTTGCTTAATGGATTGGTATCGTACTTTGGAAGTAGTTAGTTTGTTAAACCTTTTAAGTTGATCAAATCTAGTATAGAGTAGCTCTGGTTGACCTTTCGAAATTTGAGGACACGTGGTTGACCTTATCAATCATATCTGGATTTGGGAATTTTGGTGGAATGTTGTTCGATGTAGTTCGTGAGTTCAAAGATGCGATTCTAATTTATGGTATCGGAGATTAGAAGTATTAAGTGGTGAGATGAGGGAGTAGACAAGCTATGGTACTTGGGAATGACATAGTAAGTGAAGTTCAATGACGAGAATTGTAAAGGAGATACTTTGTGACATGGGTGGTAACAAATGGATTTGTGTGGTGAATTGATTTTGGCTCTTAGAACCAATTGAGTTGAGGAAAACCTACCATTGTGGAGTCCTTGTTAGTCTTATAATTGGGTAGACTTTTGGGGTTTGGTTGAGCACCTTAGTGATGTAACCTTATCATATCGATCATAAGCTTTGATGAGTGTTTGGTAAGCGGTAACCCTTTCATTGTGCCGCTTCTATTCTCCTTTCCTTCTCTTTAACGTTCGTTGAACCTTATTTTTATGCCAAAGTTTACGTACCTTCTTCTTGCCCGAGATACCTTCTTAACTTGAATACCTCTTATTTTTGTCAACCGTTATCTTTACAGTTCGACTCCTTATTTCCTAACATGTCATTTGTCCTTGCTTATCCTTCCTTAACGCCTTTTCATAATACTATTTCTTTTGAGAAATGTTGGCCTTGGCTGGACATCATGACCTTTGAAGGGATTGTTGTGTTTAACCCTTTCCTGGTTTTGAGAAGGTTTGATATTGGAAAGACTTAGGTAGTGTGATGAGATATGGTTGATGGTTCTTATACATATAGATCTTTGATAAAGTGAGTACGTTGGATTGGTGGGTTTTGTGTGTCAAATGTGAGTGATATTGATTACTACTTGAGCTATGGTATGAGAGTGAGAGTAAGCAACATTATTGGGAAGTTTTAGCACTTGTTGTAATAACTAGAATGGGTAATGGTATGGTTGACACCAATTGATAGGCTAAGGAACATAATTTCAATTTATGGTTTTAGGAACTCTGAGGTGATAAAGTGTTGTTACAATTATGACCTTGTGCCTTGAGAATTTGATAGTAAGTAAGTTTAGGATATCAAATTCGAAAGAATACTCCTTGGGAATGTTGATGACCAGAATGGATTGGTGATGTGATTTGGTATTAGTTGGCTCTTGAGAATTCTTGAGTTGAGAGAGACTTAGTTTTGAGAAGAATTTGTTAATCCTATAGTTTTAAAGACCTTGGGGTCGCACTGAGTACTTGAGATGATGGAATGGTGTTGTAGCTGAGTGTAGTTGAGTGTAGTTCCGCTTTTAGCAATCCTTAATAAATAAAAGGATAGAGGAACGTGAGATCCTATTGATTTTTCGAATTTTGGGATTGGTATGTTACTACCTTGTTTTGAAATGAGAACCTTGTGGAATATTTGAGGAACCTTCTCTTGGAGTTTAGAGCATGGTATTGGGACTCTTGATTGAAGGTTTACTTTTTGAGGAACCCATAGTTGACACTAGTGGGATACAAATACAGCTTGGTTGGAAGTCTTGACCTTAGGCTTGTGAAAGTCGTTTCGGAATGTTTGAGAATTTGGAGCGTTGAGATCACACTTATAGTGAAATATCTTGTTCCAGGGAATATGTTAGGAAGAAGTAACATAAGCGATTGAGGAGACTCTTGGGAGTGATGTTGTTATTGGAGATATGAGTGTCTGGCGTTTCCTTGGTGTCTAATCTCCCTTCTTCCTTGATCATGAGCGTTACCGCTCATATCTCTCTTCCTTACATCATCATACTCCTCTCGTAAGTTTGATGTTGAAAACCTATGAAACTCTATCTTTGACATCCTTGTAATTATGACTTCAATTCTTACCCCATAAAATTCATCATAGCTCTTTTTGATCAGTTAAGCTTGAATCCTTTTAGCATACCTGCTCCTATGATGTCTAAGTTACTTTTCACTTTGGTGAATTTCTAAATATTTCAAGCTACCAGTTTCGATTCATTCTTGAAAGTTTATGTCACTTCTGCAAACCTAACCTATTTTTAAGGATTTGAAAATGAAATTTTGATTTATTTCCATAAGGTATTCCTTTTCTTACTTTTTTTTTTCCGAGTTTCTAAGCCTTGTATAATCATAATTAGTAAAGATAGTATTCTTACTATAGAATTTTAAACTAAAAGTTTGAAAATGCTTTTATGATTTGCAATGGTTTTAACATTAGTGAATGTTGAATCTCGTTGTTGCTGACGTCCCAATAATGGGTTTTCTCATTTATTGGTGTAGAAATATTTTTATATCTTGATATGAATATGGATGTTCTTGTCTGATCAACAAGAATATCACCGTTTCATTGAAAAGATACCTATATTTTCTTATAACTATAATTTCTCCTTCTAAGTTTCGAGGACGAAACTTTTTAAAAGGAGGGGTGATTGTAACGCCCCGTAAATTTCGGACCGTTAATATATTTCGAAAATAATTAATTAATCAAGTAAAATTTGACAATAATGTATTTAAAGTAAAAATAATTCAAAGAAATATAATTTTATTATATTTTGAAGAAAAGTATTTATTTTGATAGTTTTGAAATGTTTAAAAATAGTTTAAACCGTGTAAAATCTTTTATTTCGAAATAAGGGCGTATCGGGGGGAAAATGACAATTCGTTTGAACGTTGGGTAAACGAAATTGGAAATGGGTCGTATGAATACTCAATTTTATTGTAATCTCGTGTTTAAAAACTTTGGTCTTGACGGAATTTGCATTTGACTTACAGTTTAATTATTATCGAAACGAGTCAAACCGACTCGAAAAATCCCTACTCAAACCCGAATCCGTCCTTTCTTTTCCTCTTACGCGGCATCCCCTCCCCCCTTTACCTTTCTTTTCTGATTTTTGTTCTTAGTATCATCATCATCAACATCAAAGACCAAAAAAACACCATTTATATAAAATCAAGCCAAAAATCGACATAACTCACTCGTTTCTTGTCCGTTTTTCGCATAATTTACCATTCCGGAATCCTCTCGTCGCGATCTACAACTTGGTACAATTTAATTTCAGTTTTCATTAAGTTATTTTAAGACCAAATTTCGGAATTTTCGGTTTATATGCTTATTATTGTGTTTTAATTGTTTATTTAGGTGAAGGATTGGAAGACGAGTTCGGGGACTCGTATATTGTAGAGGATAGCGGCTAGTGTCGTTAGGGTTTGGGTTTTCAAGGTGTTAATTGCTCTTTTTCTAGCTTAAGGTAACATATTTCGAGTTACTCGACGAATTATCGTCACAATCTTTGTTGTTTTTGTATGTTTGGTGATTTTTGTTGGTGTAGTAATTTTCACATGTTTAGAATGGTTTCATGCATGTCAATTGTTAGCTTAAATTATGCCTTTTGTTAGTTTAAATTATCAAAGTTGAATTGGGGACGATTAATTAATTTTTAGACGGTCTTATACTGAGCAAAAATGAAGAAAAAACGGAAAATTAAGAGGAATAGGGTGACGGGCAGCAGGCCGGCAGGCCGTGGCAGGCCCACGGCTAGCCCATGGTTGGCCCGGGTTGGTCCGTGCTTGTTTTACGGTTTTTCGTACAATATTGGTCATTTCGGGTTAATTAAGGTTAGAATAGTATAAGTAACAAATGGGTAGTATTTTGATAGTAACAAAAATTATGTTATTGGTAAAATTGTGCTTATATTAATAGTTATCACATGTTAGGGTAGTTTACAAAAGGAAATTGTAATTAATAGGCTCAAAATGAATTTTATAGCTATAATTGTAAGGTTTTGTTGATTGTCAAAATCGAGCCTTAGTCCCTTTGATCGATGCGATGTCGATTAATTGAGTGATTGGTCACCGCAATTTGACCCGCATGCGGTGGTGGGGTTACGGGTAAAAATTCGGTTGAATGATTTAGATAATCGGCCTTTTTCTTGTTTTAGGCCATTTATCAAGCTTTTGTTCACATGTATAGCTTATTGAATTTAATAGTGACTTGTATTGTAGAAATGGCCCTAGTTTCCCCTGAAGCCTTTAATATGGTTACTATTGTTAGAATTAGAAATTAGTATTGAATACTTATTGAGGATTCTGTTGGGATTGTATCTTTGTAAATAGACATTATAAGCCTTTCACATGATAGAATGCTAGAATTTATATTGATAAGTAGGACTTTTTGCCCTCTTAAGGTTAAGTGAGTGTCTTACTTGACTTGTGTGGTGAGTCTTGTGTGGTGTGGGCTAAAGTATTCAAGTCGGGACTAGTCGTGACTAGGTCCTAGGTGAGTATTTCGGCCTTCATCATAGATAGGTCTTTATAGTCTCTGACGAGTATATGTTCACCGCTTGATAGCCTTTGTGTTCCTGACTAGTGGATTTATATCCAAGTTGGGGCATGACCTCGGTACTAATTTTGATAGTATGGGGTCTCAAGTACTAGCCAACCCTTCGGTGGTGTCCTTAGGGTACTCACTTCACTTTGTTTTAAAAAAAGTTGTGAGTCTTGGGTGCGGTGGTGTGTATCCGCATGTCTAGGTCTGCGCAGATTTTAGGCTAGGGTTGTGTTGTCTCTTGGCCATGTTTTCTTAATAGTAACCGCTGAGCCAAGATACCGGTTCGATTACCTTCCCTACCTCGTGGTATAGACTCGAGTTACAAAGTGACTATTGACCGTACTAAGAACTTATGCCTGTCTTTGATATATTGCCCTTTCTTGTATGGTGATTTTATGAACTGTAATAGGTGAGATGTAAGCGGTTCTGATTGATAAAGTTTGGATTACTATTTGTTATCTGATTCACATGATAGTTTAGTTTGGTCAGTTTAGGGGTCATTTGTTAGAATACATGATAAGTAAATGGGTTATCAAATTGTTTACATGTTACATTACATGTCACATTAATTTTGACGATTCGTGGCTGGGAGGACTCGAAGTTACTCCCCACTTGAAGTTTGTATGCCTTCGCATATAATTGAACTTAAATCTCTACTTTGACCCAATTGTATGATAAATTACTTGTTCACCGACTTAGTTAATTCTCACATGCTAGGATTAATCCAATGGATGTTGCATTGCATGCATATAATCGACAATATATCGAGTATAGATAAACTTCCCTAATCATTAGTAGAGGCCGCTATCGAGGCGGGTGAGATTAGGTGTTCGATCAAAAGAGCTTCCTAATACGTACCCTCACTGTAATACTCCGTATTTATAAGTCTTGGGGTACTCTATCGAGTAGGCCTTACTCTGTCGAGTAAGGGTAAGTTGCGTTTTAGAAAAGTTTCTGACCTGTTGGGTACTCGATCGAGTAGCTGGGGTACTCGATCGAGTAGGGGGGTACTCGATCGAGTGTCCTTGGGTAGTCGATCGAGTAGCCGGTTTACGGGGTGATAATTCGACGGGTTTTGTTAAAAACACGGATTAATATATAAATCTTTCCGTCACTTTCATAATACACCTTTACAAACCTAATAACATTAAAAGGGAGATTCAAGTTACGTTCTTCGCATTCATCCGTGTTGTTGACAAATCCCGGAGCTTGAGAGGTCGGATTTCATCGTTCTTTACACCTTTGTGATCCTTGCGTCGAGGGTAAGATCTGCATACCAATTTTATAGTATTTCGTCAAGTTTCGTTAAACCCTAATTTTGGGATTGGGGGTTTTTATGATTTGTTAAGGTTAGATTGTGATTATGTGATTATGTGATAGGAGAAGGATTTGTAAAGGAGAGGTTTTGAGACAATTTGCTAGATCGTCGATGATTGTGTTGCTTTCCGGTAGGATTTCTACTCGGTATTAGTCCCATAATGGGATGATTGTTGATGTGTTGAGATTGATTGTTTAATATCGTAATTGTGTTGTGACGGTGGTTGATTGTGATTATTGATTAATATCGTAATTGTGTTGTGACGGTTGTGATTGTGATTGTTGTCTCTGGTTCTCGAGATGCGTTCTCGGCTGAGTGGAGTCACTTGCGGGAGTGGCTTCACGCCCTAGTTTCGCCCTTCGTGGAACCCGCCACGGAAGGGGATGTGCACATTAATGGGACAGGGTTATCGCTCGGTATGATGAGCGGGGCTTAGGTGGGAACGGCTGCGGTCCCCCAGCTGGCGTGGTGGGTCCGGTGGACATTCGGTGATTGAGATTGTTGGGATTGGTGTGGTTGTGTGTGTGTGTGACGGTTAAGCTGTCTGTTTATCTTATTGTTGATATATTGAATTGTGTGATTAGTACTGACCCCGTTTAAATGTTTTAAAAACTGTGGTGATCCATTCGGGGGTGGTGAGCAGTTATTGAGCAGATATGATATGACGCGTATGAGATAGCTGGGATGAGTCATCACGTGGCAGTTAGAAGTCTTCCGCTGTGTCAGACGGTGTCTTATAGCTTTGATAGTTTTAGTAGTAGACCGTTTGAGAATGTTGTATTTCAGTTTATTAGTTTTGGTTTTGATCATGTAATCACTTAAACTTGTTGGGGCTGGTGTCCTTAACAGTTAGTGCAAGGACTTATAAATCTCTAAAAGGATTAAAGGGCATACTTTTGGTATTATTATCAGTTGATCCACGTTTATCAATAACGGTTGGCTTGCTAGATAAGTTTGACGTTATTGTCATACAGATGGCGGTGATCAACTGGTCCCTAAAAGTCACACCTATAGGATACGTTTGAGAGATGTGACGGTATGAAAATACAGTCATGTAGATGCCAAAATTGACTAACCAGTTAGTCTGAGTTATTTGACTAATAAGTAGTCAAAATGTGATGTTGAGATATTTTATTTAATACGGATTAAATAAAAATGGCTAAGACGAATTAAGCGGTTAATTCGTAAAATTAAATATAAGCGATTTATATTTGATTAATGTATATTGGATAAATTAATTATACGATATTGTCTTTGTCGGACACGTATTAATGATTCAACTGATCCGTGTTATTATTAGTTGATGCTTTAATATCCGATAACCGATGACAGTTTATAATGAAACCGTGTCATATACATTTAGCGCATTTCGGGTCGTACCATGAGTTAAAAATTAGAGAAAGTGGAAAGCCCACTCTCCCCATCAATAGCTCACGGCCGAACCAAGGGAACAAAAGGGAGCCCTCCTCTCTTTTGTAACCTAATGATTTTCATTTGTAAAATTATTAGGGTTTTGGGAGAACATTTTCTCTCTAAACCTAGATCTCTCATCTAAGAAAACCTCACACAAATTCTCTCAATATTGCAAGGCAATTAGAGAATTCTCTTCTAGCACAAGGGCATAATCTCAGACGGTCTTGGGTGTTTCGATTAGGAGGAAATCTCTGTTGATTTCTGATCTTAGGCCAAATTCTCAAGGACCCGAGGTTGTTTCTTTATTCCTTATCGTTTCTATTGTTATTTCGTTTATGACTATAATTTGCATATTAAATTTACGTTATAGTCCTATAATTTAAGGGTATTATACGGATATTACCCCACAAGTGGTATCAGAGCGAGGCCACGTAAATTTTTCTATGTGATTTTCATCAAAAGAAATGGATCGATGATTTTTTTGATGCATAAAACCTCACGGCAGAAATTTTTTTTTCTCACGGTTTTTATTTTTTTTGCACGGCTGCATTGTTTTTCGTGCCTTGTTTTCTTTTGGTTTTCGATTTTGATCTTTGCATATTATTTTGTAATCGATATTCATTGTAATATGTTAAAGATCTATCAATTGCTATTTCATTTCTATACGGATTAGGTGATATCGCAATTGGTTTTTATCAAATCGATAATTTTTGTATAAAATTTTTGATAAACCGTGTGGCATGTTGGTCTCGGCATTTTTTTTTATGTGCCACGGCCTGTTTTTGCATAGGAAACCGTGTCCAGTTTACACGGTTGTATCCTTGTCGATTTTCTGTTTTGTTTTCGATTTGTTCTTTGCGAATTGTTGTTTTAAACGATAATTACAACAATATGTGAAGATCATGTCAATTGTAATTTTGTTTTAATCCGGATTAGATTAAATTGCAATTGAGTTTTTACAAATCGTTTTGTTGTTTGATCACTTGTTTGATCTCGTTTTGAGCCGAGAATTTTTTTTGTTTTGTTCTTTTGTTTGCTCTCGGCATTTTCAGCAAAGAAAAAAAAAAAAAAATTCTTTCCTGGTACTGTTCACGTACAGCAGTGCAGACGAAAAAAAAAATTTTTTTTTTTGTTTTTTTTCTCGGCCAATTTTGCATAATACGAATTATGCACTCGCTTGATAGTGAAACGGTTCACCCACGAACAATCAAATTACTTTAAAACGATTTAAAGTAACGGATTATCACGAATTAAAATTAAGTTGATGAAGCGGTTTTGTCACATAATTTTAATTATCTTTGGTGGTTTGGATAAATTTAACATAATTACGGAATTATGTCACGAATAAATTTAATTTTTAGTTGATGCATTTTATTTATTGTTCTTGTTTAATTTGAATGCTTTTAATTACGTTTTTATTTATTTTTGCAAACGGTTGTAACTTAGTGTGGCCTTAGTAGAACGTGTTACCGTAATGATGGAACACGGTCTTGGTTGTATTTTGAGATCTCGTATCTCCATTTTTATTTCTTTTAATTACAGTTTTTATTTAGAATGTAAATAGGTTTATATTTGTAAATTTTAAATTGTAATTTTTGAGAAGACCAAAGATGGAGACCGGATGCTCACTCCCGCCACATGGATAAAGATGGAACATCAAGACAAGCTTCTCGGGTCCAACGGTGGATTCCAAAGTTGTTTTATGTTCTTTTTATTAGGATAGGCCACACTAGGAAATTTTTTATTTACGTATTGCATTCTTTTTATTTATTTTCGTAACGATAATATGCATCATTTTCCGCCTAAAAACCAAACCACCTAATTATTGCATGAAAACTGACACATATAGAGGTCACGAGTTAGTTTTCTTTGACATTCTCATGTCACACGATCTATGCTAAGCCATCACCTAAATTAATTCATTCACGCAGACGCTAGTTATTCGTTCACTTAAAATGAATTATAATTAAGTTGATGGGATCTTCCTCGTATAAACCAAAATTGAGAACGGTCTTTATAGGTCAAACTCCAATGAGTCCCTTCTTCGTCGGTAGGCATAATATGACCCCTTCTACGTCGGGTAAGTTGGAACCGATTGACCTATTTTATCTCAACACTATGGTCACTCGTACGATCCCGTGATTATGGTGGACTATAGATAGGATTTACGGAAATCTATCGACCAAGAGTTCTTACGGAAGAATTAGCTAAACAGTTGGCTTATCAATTTACGGAAATTGAGTCTTGGGATCACTTGTATTTTTCTTGAGCGAGATCAATTATACAAGTGCAATGAGTCTACACGATTAAAATGAATTTTAATAGACTTAAATCACCTCGATGAGTTGCTTATTTCGTTTTTGTTTTTCTTTCTTTTTCAGTGTAGATCACGTTAATTTAAACTGCTAATAACAAATGGTTGGTTCTACGATAACCCAATGCCAAGTGCCACATTGGACCGTGAGTCCCGGCTTCGGATCTTCATGAATCAGATGAATCAGTCCACTCGATTGAAGAATGATGGATCAAACCGCGGATCGGGAGGCAAAGATTACGGAATGCCGCTGCTGGCGACGGAAGCTCAAATATCTATTAGAGCCCCTCCCGGCAAACCCAGGTCCCACGGCTAGAGCTAATGAAATCGCCAAGTTTAACGATTTCGTCATGGAAGCGGGTGCGATTAAAAAAGTACTCATTTTTGCAATGGAACCCAATTTGCATAAACGCTTCATAGCCCATGGTGCGAACAAGATTTTCACCACGCTCACCAAGGAATTCTCGAAAGCACCGAGAATCGTGACCTATGAGCATACCACTCGCTTCTTTGATGCGAGACTCCAGAAGGGCCAACCAGTTAGTCCACACATTCTCAGCATGATTGAGAATGTCGAGAAGCCGGAGACCTTTAATTGTAAGATCGCGAGAACATTGTGATCGACCGCATGCTTCATTCACTCCACGATGGTTTTGCGCTCTTTAGAGCGAATTACTATATGAATGATTTGAAGAAAACTCCCCATGAACCGCACTCCCTTCTCGTATGCACCGAGAAGGACATGAAGTTCGGTGGGAGCATGAAACAGGATGTTCTCGTTGTGACAAACAAGGGAAAGGGTAAGGGCAAAGCTCGAGTGCAAACCTAGCAGTAGGTAAACCGAAGTTTAAGAAGTCGGGTTCAGGTAAGAGTGGTCCTGGTGAGTCGAGCAACTCATCAGGCGCGACAAAGAGCAAGAATGAAAACATGGAGTGCTATCATTGCCACAAGACTGGGCATTGGAGGCGTACATGTCCTGTTTATCATGAGGACTTAAAGGCGGGTCGTGTTAAACCTGTTGGTATGTCTTCTCTCTCTTCTACTTTTATTCATATGATTGAGATTAACCACGCAAGTTACGGAACTTGGGTACTTGATACTGGTTGTGGTTCTCATCTGTGTAATCATGTGCAGGGGCTCCGAAACATCGAACCCCTCGTAAAGGGTGAGGTGGACCTGCGTGTTGGGAATGGAGCAAGAGTGGCTGCCATCTCAAAGGGGACATATGTGATCCAGCTTCCTAGCGGATTTGAGTTGTCATTATATGACTGCTATTATGTACCTAGTCTTTCCAAAAACATTATTTCAGTTTCTGCACTTGACAAACTTGGTTTTTCATTTGTAATAGAGAATAATACTTGCATTTTCTCTTTACACGATATGATTTATGGCAAGGCAGTCTCCATGAACGGAATTTATGTTTTAGATCAGACCACCGAAATATTACACGTAATGAATAAAAAGTTAAAGGTTGGTGACAAAGATCAAACGTATCTATGGCACTGCCGTATGGGACACATTAATGAGAAACGCGTAAAACAGCTCATCAAAAATGGAGCTATCTCGGCCTTTGATTTTCAATCATTTGGCACGTGTGAATCATGTCTCATCGGTAAGATGACTCGGATTTCCTTCAAAGGTGTTGGAATGCGCGGCTGCCGACCTATTAGGACTCATACACACGGATGTATGTGGTCCTATGTCAATCACCGCACGAGAAGGCTATAGGTATTTCATCACTTTCACGGAAGATTTAAGTAGATATGGCTATGTCTACTTAATGAAGCACAAAAGTGAATCCTTTGAGAAATTCAAGGAATACCGAATAGGCAGAACCTATTGGGTAGAAAGATTAAAACACTACGTTCAGATCGTGGTGGCGAGTATCTTTCTCACGAGTTTGATCAACACCTTAAAGACTGTGGGATTGCCCTACAGTTAACTCCACCTGGAACACCTCAGTTGAATGGTGTGTCCGAACGGAGAAATCGAACACTACTTGATATGGTTCGATCCATGATGAGTCACACGGTTTTACCCGATTCATTATGGGGTTATGCTCTTTGTCACCTGCTCTAATACTTAACCGAAGTCCGTCTAAAGATGTTGACAAGACTCCATATGAACTATGGAAGGGAACGGTCCCTAACTTGTCCTTTATACGGGTTTGGGGCTGCGAAGCTTATGTCAAGTGGAGACACGAGGATAAGCTCGGCCCGCGATCAGTCAAGACATACTTTATAGGTTATCCTAAAGGAACCCTTGGTCATTACTTCTATTCGCTAACCGAACAACGTGTTTTTGTTGCGGCTAGTGCGACATTCTTAGAGAAGGAATTTCTCGAGAATGCAAAGAGTGATAGAACCTTCGAATTGTCGGAGATTCCAACCAATCTTGTACCGAGCAACCATTGGAGGAACCAGTTCCTTCAATCCCGGCTGCGGTGAATATTCCTGAGGAACCTAGGAGGTCGGGAAGAGTCTCTATTCCTCCGGACAGATACATTGGTATGGTCGAGGAACATGACATAGATGACGTTCTACTCTTAACGAGTAGTGAACCCGCAACCTATAAAGGTGCCATGACTAGTTCCGACTCAAAGCTATGGCTTGAGGCCATGCAATCCGAGATGGACTCTATGTATGAGAACAACGTGTGGGATCTTGTTGACTTACCTGCTAAGGTTCGTCCCCTTCAATGCAAATGGCTTTACAAGATAAAGCATTCTGTGGAAGGTCAAGAAGATATCTACAAAGCACACTAGTTGCTAAAGGTTTCACCCAAGTGCCAGGTTTGCACTACGATGAGATTTTTGCACCCGTAGTCATGCTGCATTCCATTCGGATTATCTTAGCGATTGCCGCCTTTCATGACTATGAAATTTGGCAAATGGACGTGAAAACCGCCTTCTTAAACGGCTTTTTGGAGGAAGAGTTGTACATGGTACAACCCGAAGGTTTCATCGATCCACAAAATCCTAAGAAAGTGTGCAAGCTTAAGCGTTCCATTTATGGACTTAAGCAAGCATCTCGGAGTTGGAATCATCGCTTCGACCAAGTGATAAAAGAAAATGGATTCATTCGATCAGTCGAGGAACCATGTCTTTATATCAAGTCAAGTGGGAGCAAGATTGTCTTCCTAATATTGTATGTTGACGACATACTCCTGATTGGGAATGACATACCTCTCTTAACTTCGGTGAAAGTATGGTTGAAAAACCATTTCCAGATGAAAGATCTGGGAGAGGCACAAAGAATTCTAGGCATCCGTATCTATCGAGATAGATCACGACGGATGCTATCTCTCAGTCAGGAGTCTTACATAGACAAAGTCCTAGAGAGATTCAGCATGACTAACTCCAAGAAGGGGTTCCTTCCTATGGCTCCTGGGGTGCATTTGAGCAAGTCTCGTGCACCAGAGACACCGAAGAGAAAGAGCGCATGGCACGGATTCCTTATGCCCGGCAATAGGATCTATCATGTATGCCATGATATGCACACGTCCCGACGTGGCATATGCATTGAGTATGACAAGTCGATTCCAACAAGCATCCGGTGAATCACATTGGGTGTCAAGTCAAGAACATTCTTAAGTACCTACAGAGGACTAAAGATTGGGCATTGACTTATGGAGGCGATCAAAAGCTATGCGCAACCTGATTCGCAGATGCTAGCTTCCAAACGGATCGTGATGACTCGAAATCTCGGTCTGGATTCGTTTTTACTCTTAATGGCGCTGCGATCACTGGAAGAGTTCGAAACAAACTGTTACATAAAGAGATTCTACGACCGAGTCCGAGTACTATGCCGCGTCCGAAGCTACAAAGGAAGCGATATGGATGCGTCAATTCTTACATGGACTATCTGTAGTGCCTAGTTCGAATGACCCGATCACCATCTATTGCGACAATAGTGGTGCCATCTTCCAAGCTAAGGAGCCAAAGTCTAGCAACAAGTCTAGACATGTACAACGGAAAGCTCATCTAATCCGAGATTACGTGGAGCAAAAGGAAGTAGTGATAGAAAAGATTGCTACAGATGATAACATAGCAGATCCTCTCACTAAACCATTACGACAAGATAAGCATGAAGGGCACGTTAATTCCATGGGAATTAAACGTGTTCCTAAGTTGTAGTACTCTTTTATGGATTAGATTAATTCCCTTTTGTACTCTATACGACATCATCGTTTTGATATTTCTATATTTTGTTTTTCATGTGGAATTGTGCGACAATTTTGAACACCACAAAGTGAACTGAACAAACATTATATTTTTCAGTCCTTAATTGCCCACATGAGCTGATAACTCTGGCAATTATTTTGTGACGTTGGTTGATGGTGGGTTCAAACGAGCCATAAGTCAACCGGTTGACTGACCAATCACAGAGGCGAGTTATACGGATATCTCGTAGGACACCATTGTGACATCGACGTGGAGTCCTAAATGTTTTACAACATTCGCTGCCCGGTCGTGGATAGGACCTCCATGGTGATCCTAAGAGTCGATTCTTTTGACTATCGACTGTCTCTTGAGACTACGGCAGATTTTGGGTGACTTTGGTTTCTTTCTCACGGTCATCCGTAACAGGGGGCCAAGTAGATTTTTTCGGGTCATTTCATGTCGTGCTTAGATCGGAAGGAGTCGAGTTGAAGGAAATATTCAGCCTTTATCGGGTACTCGATATTTCTCAGGGCCACTCGAGGAGTCAGAATCGAAATGCATGGCCATGCTCGGATACGGATTCGTTTTATCAGTTAAGTTACTCTCTAGTCGGGGAAACCACTCAAGATACAGATCGATTGTAAAATACGACCTTTGCGGATCCGGATCTGCAAATTGTTTTACATTGAGTGGGAGAAATTTTTAAATGAATATGAGAATCGGTTATCGCACATACACTTGTACGGACAAGTGGGAGTTTGTTGTTTGTTGGAGCTTGTGTCCTCCAGTTAGTGCGGATAACGTCATTGCACATACACTTGTACGGACAAGTGGGAGCTTGTTGGGGCTGGTGTCAACGATTAGTGCAAGGACTTATAAATCTCTAAAAGGATTAAAGGGCATACTTTTGGTATTATTATCGGTTGATCCACGTTTATCAATAACGGTTGGCTTGCTAGATAAGTTTGACGTTATTGTCATACGGATGGCGGTGATCAACTGGTCCCTAAAAGTCACACCTATAGGATACGTTTGAGAGATGTGACGGTATGAAAATACGGTCATGTAGATGCCAAAATTGACTAACCGGTTAGTTGCGAGTTATTTGACTAATAAGTAGTCAAAATGTGATGTTGAGATATTTTATTTAATACGGATTAAATAAAAATGGCTAAGACGAATTAAGCGGTTAATTCGTAAAATTAAATATAAGCGATTTATATTTGATTAATGTATATTGGATAAATTAATTATACGATATTGTCTTTGTCGGACACGTATTAATGATTCAACTGATCCGTGTTATTATTAGTTGATGCTTTAATATCCGATAACCGATGACAGTTTATAATGAAACCGTGTCATATACATTTAGCGCATTTCGGGTCGTACCATGAGTTAAAAATTAGAGAAAGTGGAAAGCCCACTCTCCCCATCAATAGCTCACGGCCGAACCAAGGGAACAAAAGGGAGCCCTCCTCTCTTTTGTAACCTAATGATTTTCATTTGTAAAATTATTAGGGTTTTGGGAGAACATTTTCTCTCTAAACCTAGATCTCTCATCTAAGAAAACCTCACACAAATTCTCTCAATATTGCAAGGCAATTAGAGAATTCTCTTCTAGCACAAGGGCATAATCTCAGACGGTCTTGGGTGTTTCGATTAGGAGGAAATCTCTGTTGATTTCTGATCTTAGGCCAAATTCTCAAGGACCCGAGGTTGTTTCTTTATTCCTTATCGTTTCTATTGTTATTTCGTTTATGACTATAATTTGCATATTAAATTTACGTTATAGTCCTATAATTTAAGGGTATTATACGGATATTACCCCACAAAACTATTTACTTTTAAATATGTTTCTTTATTGTCTTATGAATATCATTGCCTCGGGTAACCGAGATGGTGACATCCTTATACCTGAGTGGTCCTGGTAAGGCACTTGGAGTATGGGGGTGTTACAAATGGTATCAGAGCGACGATCCTGAAACCTGTAACCAATGAATCCAATGAATATAGGGAGTCAATTTAAATGAATCCGGGGTAAAGGTTGTAGGAGCTAATGCAAAGACTTGGGAGACGTCCTAAAGTCGCGAACTCGCCCTATAATTTTGAACCGGTCACATGGGATATGAGTCGGGATCGCTATGTGTTTACCTTGTGCTTTGTGTACCTATGGAGTGATGTGTGGCATGAATCAGTGGATGTATGTATGTGGAGAATAGGGAATGTGTAGAAAAGATGGTGATAATGTGATTTCGTATGTTGTTGATTGAAAGCATGTTGCATGATAGTTGATTTACAATGTTGGTTGGAATTGTTAGAAAAGTGTATGAGAATGATGAGTAATGTGTTGGAAATAGATGAATTGATTGGAAAAGATGGAGTAGCAATTGCATAAGAATATGAATTTTGTGATTATGAATATGTTTAGGTGACGAAGTGTAATTGTAATGTTGTTGTATTAGTAACATGGGAATATGATTCGTAAGGTATGAGTATATTTTGTGTTGCGAAAAGTTATAAAATTAAAACATGTGGGTAATATGTGATTGGTAAGTTGAATGATATATGTGCATCGAGTTATTTGTTGCTTAAGTTTTGAAAATAGTAACATGTGGTTAGGGATACTGGTTTTGTGAGTATTGAGTTGTTTTGTTTACCATTGTTATCGTTTAAGTGTTTGAAAGAGAAAATCGAATAGTTATGTCGTCTAATTACAGCAAAGTTGTCTTTAAACTGTTATAACTTGAGATGCATAAATGATTTTAATGTGATTCCAATTGGAGGTGATAGCTTGTCCTTTTACGATTCTAACGATAGGTCACACGCCCAAATTGACCAAGAAATGAGTGAGTTATGACTGTTTTACGAAAACTGGACAGTGCTGAGAAATGCGTAGGTACTCGATCGAGTAGCCTTGGTACTCGATCGAGTAGGGGGGTACTCGATCGAGTACGTCAGTTACTCGATCGAGTGTCCCTGACAATTTGTTTTACATGCTTCTGATCTTCACCTACTCGATCGAGTAAGTCCCTTACTCGATCGAGTGTCCTGTACTCGATCTAGTGACACCTGTTTTGGGTCATATGCTTATCTTTTGAATTCATTGCATATTATGTTTAATTCAAAGTTATTATTTTACTTCTTTATGCATTGTTTTACATGTATGTTGGTCTTGACGCGTAAGTTACCCAATCTTGTGGTGTAGTGAGTGGCACCTGTGGTGAGTATGAGTTCGGTGGGAGGACATGAGTTATACGTGGTTGTAATAGATAGTGGAAAAAGAAAAGGAAGATTGTTATGGCTTAATTGAGACATCGAGCATGTTTTTCGAGATGAAATGGGATGAAAGTGATATGAGTGTGTGTTGAGTAACGTAAAAGTAAGTGAATGTGGGCAATGGATGATGTGAGTCTAAGGAACGTGAGAATGAAAGGATTGAGAGTAAGGATATGGATAGTGACAACTTGAGATGTGTAAAGAATTATGGAGGGAGGTAGTTAAGAGCCGTGTGGGTTAAGAATATACATAATGAAAGTTCGTTTTAAAGGGGTTGAGAAGAGTGGTATATAGTGAATTTTGTGGAGACATGTCGCGGGGTAGAGATTTGGCTTTTTAAGAGATGAAACTATTGTGGGTTTTCCTTGGGCAATTAGCGGTATGAAAGGAATTTTGATTTCTAGAGATGTAAGAAGGGAGATGCAATTGTTGAACAGTAAACGTTGATTCTATGGATGGATTAGTGGCAAGGGTGATTGATGACATAATAAGAGAATATTTGTGGTAAGAAAGAGTGAGATGATATCGATATGAAATAATTAGATGTGAGTTTTGGAGCAGTGAGAACGTAACCGGAACACTAAAGAGTTAGGTAGAAGTGATAAGGAGTTGAATGGTTAATTGATTTTGTAGATGTAAAGGAAAAGAATGAGGGGAATAAAACTAAGAAAATGTTGACCGGAGTTATGTGATATAGAGGTAAGGAGTCGTCGAGATGTGTGCTACCAATCATGAGGATGTTAGTTAATGGTTATAGAGGAGTTTTGGGACAACATGATTAGTAATGAGATTCGAGGAATTAAGGAAAGTAAGAAGTTGGTAGAATAATTGCACGATACGAGGTTTTTGGCGGAGAGTTAGATGAAGATACAATAAAGGATAGTATTGGGAAGAATGTTGAGGTAATTTTGTTGATGGATTCGATGTTTGTTATTTGGGATGTCAACCAAAGATAGGAAAGAAATCGTGATGTTTAGAGATGAGTGTAAGAGGTTTGATGTTCGGACAGTGGTAGTGTTATCGTTTGTGACTAGTGGTTAAGGGTGATGGTATATTAGAAAGGTTGCAATTCTAAAGAGGTTGATTTTGTAGAGACCAGATGGATATGTATGGTTGTGAGAGGGTATAAGATGTGGTTAGATGAGGCGGATGCTAATAGTTGAATAGTAATGGTCTGGTTATACTTGGCAGGAAGTGATGGTTGTGCGAATAGGGGAAAAGGTTATGAGGGGCATATGAGTTAAGCTCGGGCGGGCGGGTAACCTATATTGAGTGGTAACTTACGTGATCGGGATTGATTTGGTTGGATGTGATTATGGGTCTATGTCATATATATAAATGTTTGTGTGAGGTTGTGACCTCACAAGAAATGGTATGGTGTGATAATTATAAGTTGTTATTTGAATTTTCTGTAATACATGTTGGATACGAGAACGTAATGGAAGGATGTTTAAAAAACAAAAATGGTAATAATTTGACTGTTTTGGCATGACTAGTTATGCCTGTCTATATTCATGGTACATATCAATCTGTGATATGGTAAGGAGATGATATTCACGAGGTTATTATCTGTTTAATTCATAAAATATGTGGTGTTATGATTTAGTAAAGTGGATTTGAGTAAGTTTTTCTTGTCTGAGAAATTATTCTGAGTCAATATTTATGGGAGTTGTATGCAGTCGTGATGACTATCGATGTGGTTGTGGTGCCTCGGGTGGTGATCCGAGCACGATATTTAGCGTTGTGATGCGGGTATTTTCGCACTGCGGTGTGACTGTTGGTGGCGGTGTTGTGATGCCGTCACCGGTTGTGGTGGAGTAGGCAGGATGATTATGATTCGAGTTTCGAAAGTACATAGCAGTTATACATAGATTGTTGTTTTGTTTGATATTGTTCCCTGCGAGTTTATTGATGTTTTCTTTACCTGGTTAAGTTGGGAATGAGGGTAGAGTATGATATACATAGAGTTGTATATGTTTTCGTTGTTGTCATAGTATAGTGACATTCTGTTAATAGGACACGGTTGTGAGAGGTTGTTACAATAATTATGATCTTGTTCTAGTTAAGGTTTCAGTAGACATGGTAATGGCAAGTGAGTCGTAGAACATGTGTGGTAATGACCCGAAAGATGCAGGTGGTTCATAATCTTTTGTTGAGACAGTGAGTGTAGGGTATTGGGAATTAGTGTCATGTTAAGTTGTGTATGAGTTTTGCGGTAATGGAAGAAAGAACTTGAGGATCTAGTGTGCGTGTACGTAACGAGTGTGGATCGTGAGTTATGCTTCTGGGAGATAAGTGCCTTACATAGAGAGGTATGTTGTTTTGCAGTAATAATGAAGAGTTGGTATGGTGATTTTGCTACGAGTTTTATGGTATAGGTTAGGTGGTATGCCAAATGAGTTGAGTTATGAGAAATGTTTAAGTAAGAGAGCCTTGGATATATGCATGGTGAGTGTTTGGTTTATAGACGGTTATCTTTGACATGTGGTGGTAAAGAGAGGAATGAAAAGATATATCTAGGATTTAGTATTAGTGAGTTACGAGGACGTAACATTTGTCTTAAGAGGAGTAGATGCGATAAAAGAGAGTTTCATGGTGGTGCATGTTGTAATATAATTGGAAGTAGAGTGTTAGCGTAGCGTGAAGGAGGAATTTGTTTTGTGGATGATACTTATAAAAGGCCATGGCCGTGCTTGTAGTAGCGTGATGTTTAGGAGTGTGAGAATATTTCACTAGTGTTGAAAGTTGGATGATGAGGTTATGAGTGTGAGTAAACTTCGAGGACGAAGTTCCTTTTAAGGGTGGTAGAATGTAACATTCCGTTTGGTGTCTATGAGTGTCTTGATTTTGGATTTGATAGTGGATGATATTATGGAGCTAGCAACGTTAGAGGATGGTAGTTGGTTATGTATGGAGTTGGTGTCGTGAGAGATATATATATGTGGAGTTGATACGATATCGTGAGCCATGTTGTGGAGGTAGGAATAGTTAGTGGAGTTGGTGTTACGAGTTCATGTTTGGGTTGGAGTTTTGTTTTGAGTTCTTAGTCACGTTGTTGAGTCTTGATCGAGTTAGTAGGTTTGTTTTTGAGTAGGGGTTGAACTTCGGGGACGAAGTTCTTTTTAAGGAGGGAAGACTGTAATACTCCGTATTTATAAGTCTTGGGGTACTCTATCGAGTAGGCCTTACTCTGTCGAGTAAGGGTAAGTTGCGTTTTAGAAAAGTTTCTGACCTGTTGGGTACTCGATCGAGTAGCTGGGGTACTCGATCGAGTAGGGGGGGGTACTCGATCGAGTGTCCTTGGGTACTCGATCGAGTAGCCGGTTTACGGGGTGATAATTCGACGGGTTTTGTTAAAAACACGGATTAATATATAAATCTTTCCGTCACTTTCATAATACACCTTTACAAACCTAATAACATTAAAAGGGAGATTCAAGTTACGTTCTTCGCATTCATCCGTGTTGTTGACAAATCCCGGAGCTTGAGAGGTCGGATTTCATCGTTCTTTACACCTTTGTGATCCTTGCGTCGAGGGTAAGATCTGCATACCAATTTTATAGTATTTCGTCAAGTTTCGTTAAACCCTAATTTTGGGATTGGGGGTTTTTATGAATTGTTAAGGTTAGATTGTGATTATGTGATTATGTGATAGGAGAAGGATTTGTAAAGGAGAGGTTTTGAGACATTTGCTAGATCGTCGATGATTGTGTTGCTTTCCGGGTAGGATTTCCTACTCGCATTAGTCCCATAATGGGATGATTGTTGATGTGTTGAGATTGATTGTTTAATATCGTAATTGTGTTGTGACGGTGGTTGATTGTGATTATTGATTAATATCGTAATTGTGTTGTGACGGTTGTGATTGTGATTGTTGTCTCTGGTTCTCGAGATGCGTTCTCGGCTGAGTGGAGTCACTTGCAGGAGTGGCTTCACGCCCTAGTTTCGCCCTTCGTGGAACCCGCCACGGAAGGGGATGTGCACATTAATGGGACAGGGTTATCGCTCGGTATGATGAGCGGGGCTTAGGTGGGAACGGCTGCGGTCCCCCAACGCGTGGCTCGGGTTCGGTGGACGAGTCGGTGATTGAGATTGTTGGGATTGGTGTGGTTGTGTGTGTGTGTGTGACGGTTAAGCTGTCTGTTTATCTTATTGTTGATATATTGAATTGTGTGATTAGTATCGACCCGTTTAAATGTTTTAAAAATCGTGGTGATCCATTCGGGGTGGTGAGCGAGTTATTGAGCAGGTATGATATGACGCGTATGGGATAGCCGGGATGAGTCATCACGTGGCAGTTAGAAGTCTTCCATTTGTGTCGACGGTGTCTTATAGCTTTGATAGTTTTAGCAGTAGATCGTTTGAGAATGTTGTATTTCAGTTTATTAGTTTTGGTTTTGATCATGTAATCACTTAAACTATTTACTTTTAAATATGTTTCTTTATTGTCTTATGAATATCATTGCCTCGGGTAACCGAGATGGTGACATCCTTATACCTGAGTGGTCCTGGTAAGGCACTTGGAGTATGGGGGTGTTACACTCACCCCTTACTCCAGATCTCTGTGAACATCCGTGGTCATTGGCATTCACGAGAATCATTCTAGACATAGAATGCTAAAGGTAACGAGTTCTTGGTGTTCATGTCACTACTTTGTGTCTTGACATGGCATGAGGTATTCAAACGGTTCCAATTTCCCATAAAAATTGGTGGCGACTCCACAAATGCAAACGCTTGTTCTCCCAAGCGCCCTCGTGGGCCCATGTCCACAGTTTGGCGACTCCGCTGGGGATAATACACTTATGTGTAGCCAAAAGGGTGAGACTTGAACAAGGTTAGGGAATAGTTTGTACAAGACAATTGTCGGTTTTCATATCTCGGTCTTCCTAGATCGTTTCATTCGGCCTTCCTAGGCCCAACCCAACCCAATCGACCAATCGTCCCGTCTAAATGGTCCTAATTCTTATTTGGGCCTAAGGATGGATAGCGATTGACGTCATCCATACCATGGTACTTACTCTTGTTTGTATTAAGGGCTTTCACTACTTGAGGAAATGGACTAGGAATCTGCCTTACTCTTGTTTGGTACGAGCCTCTCCACAGACTTCGGGTTTGATTGTTCGGTATGGCAACCCACCCTTTAAACCAAAACCCTTTTAAATGCACTCAGCATCCCGTTATAATGCTTGTATAAATGTTGTTACCTTACGTGATCACCATTTCTAAACGAAACCATGACGTTTTTTTGTAAAATCAAAATCCCTTTAAAATGTAAATTTCGAAAAGGCCAATGATTAGCGCAAAATCGAGTCAAAACTCTGTCCATTTGTCGAGTCAAAATTTCGGGCCCAAGCCCTTTTCAAAACCTGACTTCAAGTCCACTCCTACAACTACACTACAGTTGACTAGGACCAACATTTTTCAAATTTCGTCATTTCTTCAAAGCTCACTCGACACAAGTGGCACACACCCACTTCCTGAGTCAAAAACATTTCTCTCTTAGTAAGTGTGCTAGGATGGTCGATCGTGTTTTGATTCGTCATCGATCTCTTGTTCAGTTTCCAAGATGCCTGAAACAAGCGACGCGAACTTCAATCAACTCCAGAATGGTAATGATCAAATCCTAAATGCGCTGGCTCTTCTCCAAGTTACTCAAGACCAAGTGTATGATCGCCTCGACACCATCGAAGGCCGAATCTATACCGTAGAAACAAGGTTGCCTTCTCGGGAAAGTGAAATAGATGATGGCTTTGTGAACGCCTTAGGGGAAGAAAACCCTCCCATAGGAATGACTGCAGCTGAGAAACGACTCCAATACTTAGAAGAACAATTGATGTATCTCAAAGGGGATGACATTTATAGCGAAAATAACAGTAAGTATGAGGCCGTGAGTTCCAAGTTGCCAACCAACTTCAACATGACGGACATCCCTAGATTCAAGGGACATGAAAACCCTTTGAACCACATCCGTGCTTTCAAGGACTACATGTCTATCAAAGGTATCAAACCCGAGATGTTCTTAAGGATCTTTCCTTCATCTCTTGACACCATCCCAAAGCAATGGTTTTACTCTCTAGAACATAAGAAGATCGCTACTTGGGAAGATGCCGCAATCGAGTTTGCTAAACAATATGTGGATAATGCGGAGATCCAAGTTAACATGCGCACTTTAGAGGTTCTTACCCAAAATGACAAAGAAGGTTTCACTGACTTCCTAAGTAGGTGGAGGAAGACTAGTACCCAACTAGTTGAACGCCCAGACGAAGCTACCCTCGTGGAAAAGTTCGTGGACAACCTAAAACCCATCTATGCGAGTCATTTGAGGTACCAAAACATCAAAACTTTCAAAGATTTAACCGTACTAGGAACAAGGATCGAAGATGACATCCATAAAGGGCTCTTGTCCAAAACGGTAGGCCGAGGATATCAAGGCTCAACAAGTCGTTCTTACGGCTCCACTAGCAAGACCGATGAAGTTAATCTCCTCGAGCCATCCAAGAAGAGTACCCCACCGAGGAAATTTACAAATCTTGGGGACACTTACTCCAACGCTCTAAAAAGATTGATGAAACAAGGCAAACTCCAACCCATAGGCCCTACACCCGAACCAGAAAAGAAATCCAAGTTCTGGGACGAGAACTCATACTGCGAATATCATAGGGGTAAGGGACATGACACGGAAAAATGCTACAAGTTGAAAAATGCGCTTTAAGATATGATTGAGGATGATCGACTACCAATACCGCCGGGAGGTAAGTCCAACAACAATCAGAATCCTCTTAGAATTATAGTGATCACAGGTGAAGAATCTACCTTAGATTGCTCACACCTCATTTCTCTTGTCGAAAATGAGATCCACGCGATCGAGAATGAAGGGTTCTACTCTATCATTTCCCCTACTATTACCGACTTCATCGCATGGGTAAAAAGTGTGGATATGCAAGTTTCGGAATTGGAAAATATGGTGACAACTCTACATGACCCTAATGCAACACCTAAAGAACATGCGCCACTAATCTTATCCCAAAATGCTACTATGCAAGAAGTAGTCGCCGTGGTTGATAAACTAATCGACCAAATTACGCAATTAGAGGACGAGATCATAAGAATGAGGGAACTAGCTACAGTCAATGGAGTATGGGCCGATGATGATGAAGACGAGTTTCTCATTGAACACTCCCTAGTCAAGGAAATAGTCCAAAATGGTGAAGACCAAGATGTAGACCACCTAACTCATTCAGGATGTCCATATCAAAATACTACTCAAAATGGTTCAACCAACGTTATCACACCAAATGATAACGAAGAAGACTCCACTGATCATTTGCTAAAGCAATTACAGAAGACAAAGGCTGATCTTTCAGTCTGGCAACTAGTAGCAAGCTCATTCCCACATCGCCAAGCTTTACTGCAAGCTTTGGCCAAACTAAACATAGCACATAACTCCACACCCGACGATGTAGTCAACTTGGTCTTCCAAGAATCGCCGAAGCTAAGTAATCCTATTACTTTTTCAGATAAAGATTTGCCGCCCTTTGGCGCTAGTCACAACTTGGCTCTTTACATCACTGTCGTTTGCTTAAAGAAGAATGTGCCAATGACCTTGGTGGATGATGGCTCCGCGGTCAACATCATACCCTTGAAAACGGCATACAAACTAGGCATGAAAGAGTCAGATTGGACCCCTACCAACCAAGGTGTCCGCGCATATGATGGTACACGACGAAAGGTAGTGGGACTCGTTAACCTAACAATAGGCACTGGGCCAATTGAGCGAAGGGTTAACTTTCAAATAGTGGACATCGAAACTTCCTTCAACATACTTCTGGGAAGACCTTGGATTCACGCTTCCAAAACGGTAACATCCACCCTTCACCAAAAGATCAAAATCCCACTAAATGGCAAAGTGGTGACGATCACTTCGTCGCCAATCAAGGCAATAATCGAAAAGAAGTCAAATAATCAAGTCCTTGCGGATCCAGTATATGAACTTGGGGGCTTTCAAAGCATAAGTGTCATAGAAAGTGAGTTGTCACCCCTATACTACGATCCTTACTCCAACTTGGTGGTCAACCACATACTCAAATCCCAGGGATACTTCCCGGGAATGCCTTTGAATCCTGCCCGAAGAAATACCTTTGCACCCTACAAGGAAGGCAACTCAAAAAGAGTACCACTGGGACTAGGATACGAACCCACTAAAGAGGAAGTTCTCGAGATGCTCGCTCAAGTTCAAAGCCGTAAGCACGTAGGAGTCCAAATGCGACCATATCTCCCTACCCTAAACGGATACTTTGTTAGGGAAGGAAGTCAAAAACTCTTTCACGGATTTCCCGAACCTTGGCACTATCTCGGAAGGAAGATAGCCGGAATCGAGATCTTTCACGATTGCTACTTCATTCCTCCAGAAACGGTTCCTACCGTCAAGGCCCGTCAAGCACCTTGCTTAGACGAACAAGCTGTTAGTCTACTATTGGGAGAAGATCGATTTGTTAGAGCCGCGCATGATAAGATCATTACCATGATACTTCAAGACGATCACTTCAACCCTACCGCGTTAATCACAGAAACAAACGCGAACCAGCAGAAAGGATGGAGAAAATCAATCAAGTGGACCAACAATCAAGGAAGACTCTTCAAGCTCACCACTAGAGAAGGAGAGATGTTCAAGGGAGAACCAGAAGATGATGAATTCGAGTCAGAGTCAGAGTCGGAGTCAGAGTCAGAGTCTAGAGAAGTTACTAAGGAGTCTCCTCCTGTCGTCATCCTTATTCCTTTTGTTTCTCCTAGCTTAGCCACAAATAGTAACAATAGTTCAGGAAATGCCCCAACAACTGTCCCTTTGCCGCTGCTGACCACTGATCAGATGGCTTCTTTGTTTCAACTTTTCTCAAACTTTAATATGAATAAATCAGGTTCTGCTTACTCTTTGTGTTATCTTGAATGCAATTCTGTTTACGATGATACTGAGGATGACCCAGACCCAGACTCAATTGAGATACCTCCCTACATAGCCAAGGAAATACTACAAGAGGGGGAAGGGGGACCAGTAATAGAGAACACCGAACCCATCAATGTAGGAACCGAACTAGAACCCCAAGAACTTAGGATAGGGACTACCTTGAGCTCTACCGAAAGGGCCAGTTTCATAGACCTCTTGCACGAGTTCAAAGACGTTTTCGCTTGGTCCTACAAAGACATGCCAGGGATCGATAGGGATATCGCCGAACATAGAATCCCAATTAAGCCAGGTTTCAAACCCGTGAAACAGAAGCTTCGTCGAATGAGGACAGAATGGGCTCTCAAGATTAAGGAAGAAGTCGATAAGCAATTCAAAGCCGGGTTCATCAAAGTTTTCGAGTACTCTGACTGGGTAGCTAACATAGTACCCGTACCCAAAAAGGATGGGAGAATCCGTGTTTGTGTTGACTTTAGAGACTTAAACAAAGCAAGTCCTAAGGATGACTTTCCTCTACCACATATCGACATATTGGTGGACAATACCGCAGATCACGCGTTACTATCCTTCATGGATGGGTACGCGGGTTACAACCAAATCAAGATGGCCATAGAAGACATGCATAAGACCGCCTTTGTCACTCAATGGGGAACCTACTGCTATACGGTCATGCCATTTGGGTTAATCAACGCCGGAGCTACATATCAACGCACTGCAACCACACTCCTACATGACATGATGCATAAAGAAGTTGAGGTATACGTAGATGACATGATTGTCAAGTCCAAGGATAGAGAGGGGCATATTGCGAACCTTCGCAAATTCTTCTCAAGGCTACGAAAGTACAACATGAGGCTCAATCCTCAGAAATGCGCATTCGGAGTAACATCTGGCAAACTCCTGGGATACGTCGTTAGCCAACGAGGTATAGAAATAGATCCTTCCAAGATCAAAGCTCTGATCGAAATGCCACAACCTCAAACAGAAAAAGAAGTCAGGGGATTCCTGGGAAAAGTGCAATATATAAGTCGATTCATATCGAAGCTCACCATGATTTGTGAACCTATCTTCAAAAAGCTCAAGAAAACAGATCCCACCATGTGGGATGATGACTGTCAAAAGGCATTCGACCGAATCAAGGAGATATTAGCTAAACCACCAGTGCTCATGCCACCTCAACGAGATCAACCTCTTGGTTTATATCTCACAGTAACCGAAACAGCCATGGGCGCCATGCTAGATCAAACCGTAGGAAAGGAAGAAAGGGCTATCTACTTGTAAACCATAAAAATTCGTACCTGCGATAATTAATAAAGAGGAACAAAATAATACGGAAAACAAGAGTTTATTTTATTATTGGAAGATTTAGGGTTACAATTTCCGTAACTCTCTTGATTCCATCTCTAAGGTATTTAGGGTTTTGATAGTGACTACGGGGTCTTATCGACTTAATTCCGTAGGGAGATGATGGGGTCTTTTTGTGACTTATTCCATCCTACCTACAATTTGGTAGTAGGAGTATGGGGTCCGTTTGACTTAATCCATCCGCTCTCTACTAAACCCTAAAGATGAAGTTATATTTATAGTAGAGTGGCTTGGAGGACAAGATGACATATTCTAGAATATTCTAAGATATTATCACATTATTTTCTGATAATTATCTCTAAAATACTAAAGATATTGTAAAATAAATAGATGCCAAAATATAAAATTTCGGTGTTTACACTGTTAGGTTCATATACCTATTATTAGACTCCTCTAATAGTGAACAAATTAACTTGTTAATTATATGTTCTTTAGATCTAGTGCATGCATAACAAAATGAAAGATTTATAAGAAAACAATGTCCCTTACATTGTAAATTTCGGTTTTATGGGCACAAGTAAGGTCTCCTACCTTCACTTGTTCTTGAGCTATGATGAGTAATAGGATGATCCTCCAAGACCTCAAGTATAGAAGTCACTCCTCTTGATTGCACCCAAGATTATCCCTTATCCCCACTAAATAATATTTGCTAGATATTTGTTTAGTAGTTTACCTTAAAATTGATTACTAATACTCATATATTACACTAATAATATTAGTAATCTTTATGAACAAATTGAATCAAAACTCATATTTTGATAGAGAGAAAACTATGAACATGTGTGAGGTTTTGCATGTGCATTTTTAGAGAAGATGGAGTAAAATATAAGAACAAAATAAATGTTCCCATGCTCTCCATAATGGCACGGCTAACATACTCTAAATAAGAGCATATTATTCTTTTCAAAACTCACTTCCATATGCAATTGTTGGTAGTGTGTTGGTAGTGTGTTGGAAGAAGAATAAAAGAACCAAAAGCTCCCCATATAAGGAGTAAGAACGGGTAGCATGGTGCCAAAAGGGGACATCATGCTTTTTCTTTTACTCTTACCAAAACATAGGTATGCAAGAAAAGGTAGACTAGGTTCAAAATAATTATTTTATCACATAAAATAAATAACCCACTAATTCCTACCACCCTCCAATTTTTCGGTGCATATGCTCTTATATGGTCCATTTTTTTGTCTTATAATATTTGTCCCACAAATGCTTATAAGTCTTATGATTAATTATCTTACATAATTAAATATTAATTTGATCATACAACAATTATATGACAAATTAATAAACATATATTCACTCAACTTATTGAGTAATATTTTATCATTATATCAACATATAATGGGTCCCATAATAGCTAGTTAGTTAAATTCACAACCTCTTGTAAATGTAAATAACTAATTACCTCTACCTCAAAACATTTATAAAACCTCAACATAATTTAGTGAATTAACATATTAATCCACTAACTACGATCTTATTTAATCACATTAACATAAGATACATATTTCCTCTCATTAAAAATAAATTGTTCATTTTTAAGGAATTAATCAACTTGTATCGACATACAATTAATTAACTTTATAGATAAGGGCATCATCCTTTAGGTGTGACCTTAAGGGATCAACTGACCACCACCGTCCCACGACAGTAACGTCAAACTCTAGCAAGCCAATCGTTACCGATTAATGTTGATCAGTTGACTATATAATTGAATCATCCCTTACGTATTCTTTATATGAGATTTAATAATGATATTAATTCATGTGATCGCACTATTATTGAGGACACATTTCCCAACAATCTCCCACTTGTCCTCGACAAGTGTGCGTCACCAATTCTCTTGTCCTATTACAATCTCCCACTCAATGCAAGGTGTCTTGCAGGTCGTACTTACATTTGATCATATCTTGAGTGGTTTTCTCGATCTGGAGATTAACTGTCTGACCGGAATTATCTATCAGAGATACCTTCCGAGCGTGGCCACGCATTTCCCGTTAACTACTCCTCGAGTGACCTTGAGATTTCAAACAACCCTGACAAGGGGTGGACAATTCCTATCGCCCTATTCCCTTCGTTCAGCCACAGTCCATCATAACCCAAAATATACCCAGTTTGACCTCATTTACGAAATCGTAGAGTATAAATCAAAGCTAATCAGAAGCTGTGCCAACTTGGGCGAATAGTCTCTAGTCAAAAGAATCGACTCATAAGAATACTATAGTAGCTCTTGCCACGACCAGGCTTTATGAATTACCAGAACTCTATAACCGGTCATCGCCGACGATTGTCCCATACAAACGCCTATGTGATCGACTAGTCATCCCATATGACTCTATGGCACTTGAACTTGCCATCAATCGCATCACACTCTAGTCACTTCGAGACGTCACCTCATATAAGTAACTAGGGGCGAATACCATGTCAATCCAGTTCACTTTAATGGGGTTCAATTTGTCTCTACAACCCATTCGGATATGACAAGGTATCGGGTGAGTTTAATAAAACTCAAACGATAAATGTGATTATCACATATGAATAGTCAATACACTAATACTACTTCATATTCTATAATCTCTAGTGTATTAAAACACTAGTTAAAATGCAATACAAGCTTGGCAAGTGGATATACCCGATATCCATATATTCCAACTTAATTAATTGCTATGTTCTTCCATTCAATGTCATCTCTAATGACATGAATTTCGCTAAGTATATGTCTAGACTTCATACTAGACCTGAGCTCTTTAACTTGAAAGAAGCTCCCACTGTTATCGCATAACTTGTGATAAAGTCATTTGAAGAGGGATTCACCCTTAATCCCTACCTTGACCATTTAATCACTATTTACTTAGATTCCTTTTGTAGAATTTGCAATGTGCGAAACTAAAAACACTTTTCTTAGTTTCTTACTCCTTAGTCAATAACATTAGCTTAGGATTTAATCAAATCCTTTCAAGCTTGGAAACTAAAGTTTGTGCAACCCTTCAACACCTTAACTTAGTTTATCATCCAAACATGTGTACAAGTCATCAATTGTACTTTAAGGCTTTCACAAACCCATCTAATGAATTAACTTATTATTGATTTATCATGTACCTAGCATATGGTACATCACAGCACGTGCGTCTGTTGGCATACATAATCGTTCTAATGGCGGAAACATTAGTAATCGATTTCATGTAATCAACAACTTAATGGGTTCAGTGAACGACTATGATTCCATCATAGTAATTCCACTTTCATCATCATGAATAAGCCATTCAACTTTGTTGATGTTAAACAGATACGAAAGAACTTATCTTCATAAGACTCTCAATTCTATGCCAATTTACTCTCACATAGATTCAAAATCTAGAATACTTTGCATCCCTTTCCAAGTCTCCCAATTACTCTTGCCAGAAGAGAGCATTGGTACATTATTCTCAATAAGTAATATGTTATCAACATACAAGACATAGAGAAACAATTCTAGCTCCCACTTAACTTCATGTATATCATGATTCTTCAATCATGTGAATGATACAATTCACTATAATCACATGAACGAAAAGTATAATCCTTTAATGCTAGCTTAAGACCATCTTGTGATCACTTAAGATAGCTATGCATAATATGTTAGGATTCTTAGATCTTCATCTAAGGTTTTGTGTTTCAAACACTTCCTTCTATAAATTCCCATTTTAGAAAAGCGAATTCTATTTGCCATTCATCATTAAAATGAAATGCGGCAATTCCTAACACAATTTATCTTGATCAACATCTTTATGTAAATCTTTATGCATTTGTGTACTCTGGAGTTCTATTTACTTTTGAGGAGACCCTCGCCTTAAAGTAAATCCACTCTTGAGTAACAATTTTCGGATTGTAATGCTTCGGCTCGTATGTAACAAGGTCATGATACTATTACTTTCACAAAGTAATATTTTTTAAACAATAAGACATGTGCGATAGACTCCCACTGAACTATGGTCTCATACTATCTTCATAGATAATAGTTCAATACCAACTCCCACTCTATAATTCAATTACTTTCACAAAGTAACATTTCAACTATAAGAGATGTTTGTGACGATTCAATCTACTCCCACTCTATCTCTCAGAAATATATCAATATTCATGAGAGATAGCTTTGTGAGTCACAAACATATATATTTAACGGAGTATTAGGAGTATATCTAGACTATGTATTAGCTTTCAATGGGCCATCCTAACATGGCAGCTAGATAATATACGAGTCTTATCCATGTCATCTGTTTAATAGACTCTCTATTCTATGTATCTCATGGTTGACCATCCAATTAGAATTACTTGTCCGTTTTGGATTGCAAATTCCCAAAATTGAGTTCATCAACTCAAACCGACTCATATTATTTTGATCTTATGGGTAGTGACGCTAGGTCATAATCCATCTTTAATAAATCAAATTTATTACTTAGATCTTTGCCACTACGATTGGGTCGTAATGCTTAGAACTTTATTCAATTGGTTCTCTACGTCATTTTTAGAAATTTCTCAAATCTCTCAAATGCTACACTTTATATTTGATTAAGTAAATATACCCTTATCTACTTAAATCATTGGTAAAAGTGACGAAGTAGTCATAAATATCCTTTGCGATGATGCATATTTAGAACATATACATCGGCATGTATTAGTCTCATCAATCACTTGCTTGTGTCCCTTTACCACTAAAGGAAGTACAAATTATATTGCAAAGGAGACAAGATTCGCATATTCCATATGATTGAAAATCAAATGGTTCAATAATTCTAGTCGACACTAGCGTTTAATGCGTTTCTCATTTATGTAACCTAATTGTAAAATCAAATGTACAAATCATTTGGATAACTTGTTATGAGTCTTTTGGTGCGTATTATGTAGATATCTTTACATGAGTTGGAACTGTCTAAAACTTGTGTATCATAAAGATAAGTGACATGGCTCACATCCACGTCTATTTTTAATAAAATACAATAATTGTCTTTGAGGACAAAATATAGATCCTTTCATGTCTCACATGGAAATAATGTTTTAGACTAAGTGGGAACATAATAACAATTATGTAAATCATAACTCAAAGCTATTAGCAAAAACAAGTACATAAATTTCTCATGAAGTGGCGGCTACCCGAGCTCCATTTCATTGTCGGAGATTCATATCACTCTTGTTTAGCTTTTCCACATTTCCAAGTCCCACTTGGAGTAACTAGCCCAACTTTGATATCTTCTAAATACTTGGGGCAATTTCGCTTCCAATGGCCCATGACATTACAATAATGACATTCCTCATAGGATTTGGCACCCTTCTTGGTCTTGGTCTTGGTAGTCCCACTATCCATTTCCAATTTATAATCAGGTTTCTTGCCCATTTTTGCCTTCCCTTTATTAAAACCAATACTCCTTTCATTTGCAAGGACACTCTTGCTAGAACTCCCACTTAATTTGATATTTCTCCTTGTTTCTTCAAACAAGGATTCCTTAGGTTTTGTAATATTTTCTTCACAAGAATTTCTTTTCAAGGTGGTGGGCAATAATATTGGAGTGGGTGGAGTGGAGGTGGTAAAGAAGCAAAAATTTCCATCCTGACCAATGCCAATGCGTAATTCTCTAATCGTTTCCTTGTCATAATCGGAGCATTTGTCATCGTATGATTGGAGCCATGTTTCAACGGTGATTGGTGTAGGAGTATTAGATGAATTCATTGCGTATAATTAACTACAACAACGGAAATGAAGGAAATAATTATCATCTATCGTTTTAATAATACTCATAAATTTAACTACAAGCATTTGATTTATATAGTGACCTACACCCAACTACATAAATGATTCCGAGATCCAAATTCATATCAACTCGGGCACGGTGAGCCGATTCATCCCTTATTAATATAACTCGGTGGATTAACCTTTTAATCGATTCTACTTTTAGAACTCTCGGTCGATAAAAATTACTCTAATTCTCATCTTTAGCCCGTAACACATGCGACTACGGTCAACAATACTTCCGTTGAGCTCAATCCAAATTTCGATGTAATAACATTTTATTACCCCACTTCGCCAACGTAACAAGGTTTGTATTACGGTGAAGCCGGATTAACTCCCTCATGAAATTGGTACTTCATGGGTTTCTACTACTCCCTCCGATCCAGACCAAAGGTAACATGGGAAAAAATGGAGTATTTAAGAAAAGGTGGAAAAAGTAAGGGTAAAGAGGGAAAAAATAGGTGGGCCATGTAATTTTGTGTTTAATTGTATGTTGGTAGGTGGGGTATGTAATGGTATTTTGTGTAAATATCAAATGGGTATAAGGATAATTTGGTAATGTTGTGGGCCAAATAAGGAATGTTATCTTTGGTGTGGATCGTCCGTTTATAGTAAGTGTTACCTTTGGTCTGGATCGGAGGGAGTATTTGGTAAGGCTTTATCTCAATTATTATATGTGAGAGGTCTTGTCAATTTATTATCTATCGCGTTTTAAGTGAACTAAAGCGGTGAACTACGATAATTATAATTGACACGGTCGATGACTCGATATGATATGCATGTGTTGTTATGGCGATTTGGCAATGCATGTAACATATTAAAAGAAATGCAAAGCAATAAATAAAATTCCTAGTATGGCCTTCCTAAAATAGAAAAACAAATAATCTATTACATATTCGGAAACCAACTCCTTTGGTCCCTTGAATCTTCAAATGGCACGCCTCCCAAGACATCATCTTTGTCGGATCACCTTTCCAAATGGCACCGTCTTTGAAGATGCTCCATAATTACAAATAATAATAAAAATACAAAGCTATTCCTATTATACATTTGTAAAATGGAAAAACTAATAAAAATAAAATAAAAGTGATTCGAGATCACATTAAATTACAACCGAATCAATATTCCCTTTCATTACGGGTAATATCGATTAAAACTAAGGCCATACTAAGATAAAATTACATAATTCAAAATTATATAAATAAAAGACATTCAACAATTGAAATATGCAGCATTATAATATGTAACTATCATGCAAAATCATGTGCCAAATCGCCCTATTTAACTTATGTCGTACATACAACCCGGTTTCATGGAAATGCGTGATAATAACCTTTTAAAATCACTAATTAACACTTAAATCACATCTAGGCTCAAGTTAATTATCCTAACACATTTTAGGACTCAAAAATCAGTCATCACTAAATTTTTGACAATAATTCAACTTGATTTAATTTTATGCTCATTTTTGACCTTAAAAACATTATTTATATGAAATAAATCCAAATTAAATTATAAAAGTTTCAAAATTTGAATTTTAAATTTTTGAACATTCTGGAATAAATCCATGACACTCATAATGTCAAAAATCATTGTTAAAATTTTCGAATTAATTTTGAGAAAATATAGTTGCATTTTTATCGTTTTTATCTCATAAAATGTATAAAGCATACGAAAATTAAACCAATAATTTTTAAAACTTTAGATCTGATTAGTGGGATATTAATGCAACTTAAAATAATTTTCTCAAGCCATGCAATACGTTTTAGCTAATTTTTGCTAAAATAGTCACTATTTATGCCATTTTTACTCAAAAATCCATAAATCATGCTAAATAATATATTTAAATCTAGAAATTTACATACTCTCTGTAAATCTTGCATGTGACATCATATTAAAAGATCATGGCCTAATTCGAAATTTTACTATTTTTAACCATTTTACCTCTTTTAATCCATTTTTATCTCATAAAAATCATAAATCATGCAAAATTAATCAAATTAACTCGTCCTTTTACACACAACTTGTAAAATATGCATGTGAGGTCATATAAATTTTCCGAGGTCAGAAACGAAATTTAACTATTTTTAGCATTTTAATTCCCATTTTAGTCATAAAAATATAATAAAATGACTAAAAATCCTTAAAATGAGCAATAAATTTCCATGAATCATAAAAATGACCTAAAAACATTTTAGGACCAGAATATATAACATTCATAGTGATTTCGTGGCTTATACTTATAAATCACAAATTTTTAAGTTTTATATGTTAACCTTTTAACTCGGAAAAACAATAACCGATTATGCATGCAACATCCTTATGCTCGGATACCACTTGTTAGGTTCATATACCTATTATTAGACTCCTCTAATAGTGAACAAATTAACTTGTTAATTATATGTTCTTTAGATCTAGTGCATGCATAACAAAATGAAAGATTTATAAGAAAACAATGTCCCTTACATTGTAAATTTTGGTTTATGGGCACAAGTAAGGTCTCCTACCTTCACTTGTTCTTGAGCTATGATGAGTAATAGGATGATCCTCCAAGACCTCAAGTATAGAAGTCACTCCTCTTGATTGCACCCAAGATTATCCCTTATCCCCACTAAATAATATTTGCTAGATATTTGTTTAGTAGTTTACCTTAAAATTGATTACTAATACTCATATATTACACTAATAATATTAGTAATCTTTATGAACAAATTGAATCAAAACTCATATTTTGATAGAGAGAAAACTATGAACATGTGTGAGGTTTTGCATGTGCATTTTTAGAGAAGATGGAGTAAAATATAAGAACAAAATAAATGTTCCCATGCTCTCCATAATGGCACGGCTAACATACTCTAAATAAGAGCATATTATTCTTTTCAAAACTCACTTCCATATGCAATTGTTGGTAGTGTGTTGGTAGTGTGTTGGAAGAAGAATAAAAGAACCAAAAGCTCCCCATATAAGGAGTAAGAACGGGTAGCATGGTGCCAAAAGGGGACATCATGCTTTTTCTTTTACTCTTACCAAAACATAGGTATGCAAGAAAAGGTAGACTAGGTTCAAAATAATTATTTTATCACATAAAATAAATAACCCACTAATTCCTACCACCCTCCAATTTTTCGGTGCATATGCTCTTATATGGTCCATTTTTTTGTCTTATAATATTTGTCCCACAAATGCTTATAAGTCTTATGATTAATTATCTTACATAATTAAATATTAATTTGATCATACAACAATTATGACACAAATTAATAAACATATATTCACTCAACTTATTGAGTAATATTTTATCATTATATCAACATATAATGGGTCCCATAATAGCTAGTTAGTTAAATTCACAACCTCTTGTAAATGTAAATAACTAATTACCTCTACCTCGAAACATTTATAAAACCTCAACATAATTTAGTGAATTAACATATTAATCCACTAACTACGATCTTATTTAATCACATTAACATAAGATACATATTTCCTCTCATTAAAAATAAATTGTTCATTTTTAAGGAATTAATCAACTTGTATCGACATACAATTAATTAACTTTATAGATAAGGGCATCATCCTTTAGGTGTGACCTTAAGGGATCAACTGACCACCACCGTCCCACGACAGTAACGTCAAACTCTAGCAAGCCAATCGTTACCGATTAATGTTGATCAGTTGACTATATAATTGAATCATCCCTTACGTATTCTTTATATGAGATTTAATAATGATATTAATTCATGTGATCGCACTATTATTGAGGACACATTTCCCAACAATCTCCCACTTGTCCTCGACAAGTGTGCGTCACCAATTCTCTTGTCCTATTACAATCTCCCACTCAATGCAAGGTGTCTTGCAGGTCGTACTTACATTTGATCATATCTTGAGTGGTTTTCTCGATCTGGAGATTAACTGTCTGACCGGAATTATCTATCAGAGATACCTTCCGAGCGTGGCCACGCATTTCCCGTTAACTACTCCTCGAGTGACCTTGAGATTTCAAACAACCCTGACAAGGGGTGGACAATTCCTATCGCCCTATTCCTTCGTTCACCCACGATCCATCATAACCCAAAATATACCCAGTTTGACCTCATTTACGAAATCGTAGAGTATAAATCAAAGCTAATCGAAAGTTTGTGCCAACTTGGGCGAATAGTCTCTAGTCAAAAGAATCGACTCATAAGAATACTATAGTAGCTCTTGCCACGACCAGGCTTTATGAATTACTAACTCTATAACCGGTCCACTTTCGACAGATTGTCCCATACTGATCCGCCTATGTGATCGACTAGTCATCCCATATGACTCTATGGCACTTGAACTTGCCATCAATCGCATCACACTCTAGTCACTTGAAGACGTCACCTCATATAAGTAACTAGGGGCGAATACCATGTCAATCCAGTTCACTTTAATGGGGTTCAATTTGTCTCTACAACCCATTCGGATATGACAAGGTATCGGGTGAGTTTAATAAAACTCAAACGATAAATGTGATTATCACATATGAATAGTCAATACACTAATACTACTTCATATTCTATAATCTCTAGTGTATTAAAACACTAGTTAAAATGCAATACAAGCTTGGCAAGTGGATATACCCGATATCCATATATTCCAACTTAATTAATTGCTATGTTCTTCCATTCAATGTCATCTCTAATGACATGAATTTCGCTAAGTATATGTCTAGACTTCATACTAGACCTGAGCTCTTTAACTTGAAAGAAGCTCCCACTGTTATCGCATAACTTGTGATAAAGTCATTTGAAGAGGGATTCACCCTTAATCCCTACCTTGACCATTTAATCACTATTTACTTAGATTCCTTTTGTAGAATTTGCAATGTGCGAAACTAAAAACACTTTTCTTAGTTTCTTACTCCTTAGTCAATAACATTAGCTTAGGATTTAATCAAATCCTTTCAAGCTTGGAAACTAAAGTTTGTGCAACCCTTCAACACCTTAACTTAGTTTATCATCCAAACATGTGTACAAGTCATCAATTGTACTTTAAGGCTTTCACAAACCCATCTAATGAATTAACTTATTATTGATTTATCATGTACCTAGCATATGGTACATCACAGCACGTGCGTCTGTTGGCATACATAATCGTTCTAATGGCGGAAACATTAGTAATCGATTTCATGTAATCAACAACTTAATGGGTTCAGTGAACGACTATGATTCCATCATAGTAATTCCACTTTCATCATCATGAATAAGCCATTCAACTTTGTTGATGTTAAACAGATACGAAAGAACTTATCTTCATAAGACTCTCAATTCTATGCCAATTTACTCTCACATAGATTCAAAATCTAGAATACTTTGCATCCCTTTCCAAGTCTCCCAATTACTCTTGCCAGAAGAGAGCATTGGTACATTATTCTCAATAAGTAATATGTTATCAACATACAAGACATAGAGAAACAATTCTAGCTCCCACTTAACTTCATGTATATCATGATTCTTCAATCATGTGAATGATACAATTCACTATAATCACATGAACGAAAAGTATAATCCTTTAATGCTAGCTTAAGACCATCTTGTGATCACTTAAGATAGCTATGCATAATATGTTAGGATTCTTAGATCTTCATCTAAGGTTTTGTGTTTCAAACACTTCCTTCTATAAATTCCCATTTTAGAAAAGCGAATTCTATTTGCCATTCATCATTAAAATGAAATGCGGCAATTCCTAACACAATTTATCTTGATCAACATCTTTATGTAAATCTTTATGCATTTGTGTACTCTGGAGTTCTATTTACTTTTGAGGAGACCCTCGCCTTAAAGTAAATCCACTCTTGAGTAACAATTTTCGGATTGTAATGCTTCGGCTCGTATGTAACAAGGTCATGATACTATTACTTTCACAAAGTAATATTTTTAAACAATAAGACATGTGCGATAGACTCCCCTTTGAACTATGGTCTCATACTATCTTCATAGATAATAGTTCAATACCAACTCCCACTCTATAATTCAATTACTTTCACAAAGTAACATTTCAACTATAAGAGATGTTTGTGACGATTCAATCTACTCCCACTCTATCTCTCAGAAATATATCAATATTCATGAGAGATAGCTTTGTGAGTCACAAACATATATATTTAACGGAGTATTAGGAGTATATCTAGACTATGTATTAGCTTTCAATGGGCCATCCTAACATGGCAGCTAGATAATATACGAGTCTTATCCATGTCATCTGTTTAATAGACTCTCTATTCTATGTATCTCATGGTTGACCATCCAATTAGAATTACTTGTCCGTTTTGGATTGCAAATTCCCAAAATTGAGTTCATCAACTCAAACCGACTCATATTATTTTGATCTTATGGGTAGTGACGCTAGGTCATAATCCATCTTTAATAAATCAAATTTATTACTTAGATCTTTGCCACTACGATTGGGTCGTAATGCTTAGAACTTTATTCAATTGGTTCTCTACGTCATTTTTAGAAATTTCTCAAATCTCTCAAATGCTACACTTTATATTTGATTAAGTAAATATACCCTTATCTACTTAAATCATTGGTAAAAGTGACGAAGTAGTCATAAATATCCTTTGCGATGATGCATATTTAGAACATATACATCGGCATGTATTAGTCTCATCAATCACTTGCTTGTGTCCCTTTACCACTAAAGGAAGTACAAATTATATTGCAAAGGAGACAAGATTCGCATATTCCATATGATTGAAAATCAAATGGTTCAATAATTCTAGTCGACACTAGCGTTTAATGCGTTTCTCATTTATGTAACCTAATTGTAAAATCAAATGTACAAATCATTTGGATAACTTGTTATGAGTCTTTTGGTGCGTATTATGTAGATATCTTTACATGAGTTGGAACTGTCTAAAACTTGTGTATCATAAAGATAAGTGACATGGCTCACATCCACGTCTATTTTTAATAAAATACAATAATTGTCTTTGAGGACAAAATATAGATCCTTTCATGTCTCACATGGAAATAATGTTTTAGACTAAGTGGGAACATAATAACAATTATGTAAATCATAACTCAAAGCTATTATCAAAAACAAGTACATAAATTTCTCATGAAGTGGCGGCTACCCGAGCTCCATTTCATTGTCGGAGATTCATATCACTCTTGTTTAGCTTTTCCACATTTCCAAGTCCCACTTGGAGTAACTAGCCCAACTTTGATATCTTCTAAATACTTGGGGCAATTTCGCTTCCAATGGCCCATGACATTACAATAATGACATTCCTCATAGGATTTGGCACCCTTCTTGGTCTTGGTCTTGGTAGTCCCACTATCCATTTCCAATTTATAATCAGGTTTCTTGCCCATTTTTGCCTTCCCTTTATTAAAACCAATACTCCTTTCATTTGCAAGGACACTCTTGCTAGAACTCCCACTTAATTTGATATTTCTCCTTGTTTCTTCAAACAAGGATTCCTTAGGTTTTGTAATATTTTCTTCACAAGAATTTCTTTTCAAGGTGGTGGGCAATAATATTGGAGTGGGTGGAGTGGAGGTGGTAAAGAAGCAAAAATTTCCATCCTGACCAATGCCAATGCGTAATTCTCTAATCGTTTCCTTGTCATAATCGGAGCATTTGTCATCGTATGATTGGAGCCATGTTTCAACGGTGATTGGTGTAGGAGTATTAGATGAATTCATTGCGTATAATTAACTACAACAACGGAAATGAAGGAAATAATTATCATCTATCGTTTTAATAATACTCATAAATTTAACTACAAGCATTTGATTTATATAGTGACCTACACCCAACTACATAAATGATTCCGAGATCCAAATTCATATCAACTCGGGCACGGTGAGCCGATTCATCCCTTATTAATATAACTCGGTGGATTAACCTTTTAATCGATTCTACTTTTAGAACTCTCGGTCGATAAAAATTACTCTAATTCTCATCTTTAGCCCGGAACACATGCGACTACGGTCAACAATACTTCCGTTGAGCTCAATCCAAATTTCGATGTAATAACATTTTATTACCCCACTTCGCCAACGTAACAAGGTTTGTATTACGGTGAAGCCGGATTAACTCCCTCATGAAATTGGTACTTCATGGGTTTCTACTACTCCCTCCGATCCAGACCAAAGGTAACATGGGAAAAAATGGAGTATTTAAGAAAAGGTGGAAAAAGTAAGGGTAAAGAGGGAAAAAATAGGTGGGCCATGTAATTTTGTGTTTAATTGTATGTTGGTAGGTGGGGTATGTAATGGTATTTTGTGTAAATATCAAATGGGTATAAGGATAATTTGGTAATGTTGTGGGCCAAATAAGGAATGTTATCTTTGGTGTGGATCGTCCGTTTATAGTAAGTGTTACCTTTGGTCTGGATCGGAGGGAGTATTTGGTAAGGCTTTATCTCAATTATTATATGTGAGAGGTCTTGTCAATTTATTATCTATCGCGTTTTAAGTGAACTAAAGCGGTGAACTACGATAATTATAATTGACACGGTCGATGACTCGATATGATATGCATGTGTTGTTATGGCGATTTGGCAATGCATGTAACATATTAAAAGAAATGCAAAGCAATAAATAAAATTCCTAGTATGGCCTTCCTAAAATAGAAAAACAAATAATCTATTACATATTCGGAAACCAACTCCTTTGGTCCCTTGAATCTTCAAATGGCACGCCTCCCAAGACATCATCTTTGTCGGATCACCTTTCCAAATGGCACCGTCTTTGAAGATGCTCCATAATTACAAATAATAATAAAAATACAAAGCTATTCCTATTATACATTTGTAAAATGGAAAAACTAATAAAAATAAAATAAAAGTGATTCGAGATCACATTAAATTACAACCGAATCAATATTCCCTTTCATTACGGGTAATATCGATTAAAACTAAGGCCATACTAAGATAAAATTACATAATTCAAAATTATATAAATAAAAGACATTCAACAATTGAAATATGCAGCATTATAATATGTAACTATCATGCAAAATCATGTGCCAAATCGCCCTATTTAACTTATGTCGTACATACAACCCGGTTTCATGGAAATGCGTGATAATAACCTTTTAAAATCACTAATTAACACTTAAATCACATCTAGGCTCAAGTTAATTATCCTAACACATTTTAGGACTCAAAAATCAGTCATCACTAAATTTTTGACAATAATTCAACTTGATTTAATTTTATGCTCATTTTTGACCTTAAAAACATTATTTATATGAAATAAATCCAAATTAAATTATAAAAGTTTCAAAATTTGAATTTTAAATTTTTGAACATTCTGGAATAAATCCATGACACTCATAATGTCAAAAATCATTGTTAAAATTTTCGAATTAATTTTGAGAAAATATAGTTGCATTTTTATCGTTTTTATCTCATAAAATGTATAAAGCATACGAAAATTAAACCAATAATTTTTAAAACTTTAGATCTGATTAGTGGGATATTAATGCAACTTAAAATAATTTTCTCAAGCCATGCAATACGTTTTAGCTAATTTTTGCTAAAATAGTCACTATTTATGCCATTTTTACTCAAAAATCCATAAATCATGCTAAATAATATATTTAAATCTAGAAATTTACATACTCTCTGTAAATCTTGCATGTGACATCATATTAAAAGATCATGGCCTAATTCGAAATTTTACTATTTTTAACCATTTTACCTCTTTTAATCCATTTTTATCTCATAAAAATCATAAATCATGCAAAATTAATCAAATTAACTCGTCCTTTTACACACAACTTGTAAAATATGCATGTGAGGTCATATAAATTTTCCGAGGTCAGAAACGAAATTTAACTATTTTTAGCATTTTAATTCCCATTTTAGTCATAAAAATATAATAAAATGACTAAAAATCCTTAAAATGAGCAATAAATTTCCATGAATCATAAAAATGACCTAAAAACATTTTAGGACCAGAATATATAACATTCATAGTGATTTCGTGGCTTATACTTATAAATCACAAATTTTTAAGTTTTATATGTTAACCTTTTAACTCGGAAAAACAATAACCGATTATGCATGCAACATCCTTATGCTCTGATACCACTTGTTAGGTTCATATACCTATTATTAGACTCCTCTAATAGTGAACAAATTAACTTGTTAATTATATGTTCTTTAGATCTAGTGCATGCATAACAAAATGAAAGATTTATAAGAAAACAATGTCCCTTACATTGTAAATTTCGGTTTTATGGGCACAAGTAAGGTCTCCTACCTTCACTTGTTCTTGAGCTATGATGAGTAATAGGATGATCCTCCAAGACCTCAAGTATAGAAGTCACTCCTCTTGATTGCACCCAAGATTATCCCTTATCCCCACTAAATAATATTTGCTAGATATTTGTTTAGTAGTTTACCTTAAAATTGATTACTAATACTCATATATTACACTAATAATATTAGTAATCTTTATGAACAAATTGAATCAAAACTCATATTTTGATAGAGAGAAAACTATGAACATGTGTGAGGTTTTGCATGTGCATTTTTAGAGAAGATGGAGTAAAATATAAGAACAAAATAAATGTTCCCATGCTCTCCATAATGGCACGGCTAACATACTCTAAATAAGAGCATATTATTCTTTTCAAAACTCACTTCCATATGCAATTGTTGGTAGTGTGTTGGTAGTGTGTTGGAAGAAGAATAAAAGAACCAAAAGCTCCCCATATAAGGAGTAAGAACGGGTAGCATGGTGCCAAAAGGGGACATCATGCTTTTTCTTTTACTCTTACCAAAACATAGGTATGCAAGAAAAGGTAGACTAGGTTCAAAATAATTATTTTATCACATAAAATAAATAACCCACTAATTCCTACCACCCTCCAATTTTTCGGTGCATATGCTCTTATATGGTCCATTTTTTTGTCTTATAATATTTGTCCCACAAATGCTTATAAGTCTTATGATTAATTATCTTACATAATTAAATATTAATTTGATCATACAACAATTATGACACAAATTAATAAACATATATTCACTCAACTTATTGAGTAATATTTTATCATTATATCAACATATAATGGGTCCCATAATAGCTAGTTAGTTAAATTCACAACCTCTTGTAAATGTAAATAACTAATTACCTCTACCTCGAAACATTTATAAAACCTCAACATAATTTAGTGAATTAACATATTAATCCACTAACTACGATCTTATTTAATCACATTAACATAAGATACATATTTCCTCTCATTAAAAATAAATTGTTCATTTTTAAGGAATTAATCAACTTGTATCGACATACAATTAATTAACTTTATAGATAAGGGCATCATCCTTTAGGTGTGACCTTAAGGGATCAACTGACCACCACCGTCCCACGACAGTAACGTCAAACTCTAGCAAGCCAATCGTTACCGATTAATGTTGATCAGTTGACTATATAATTGAATCATCCCTTACGTATTCTTTATATGAGATTTAATAATGATATTAATTCATGTGATCGCACTATTGTTGAGGACACATTTCCCAACATACACTACTACCTTAGTAAGAAGTTCCTGGAGTACGAGTGCAAATACTCACAACTCGAAAAGACACGCCTCGCTCTTGTGTGGGCAACGAAGAAGCTACGTCATTACATGCTTAGCTACTCCGTCAAAATATACTCCAAAATGGACCCTGTCAAATACCTGTTCGAGAAACCCGTCCTCAACGGACGCCTAGCAAGATGGACCTTGATGCTCTTAGAGTTCGATCTCAAATACGTGCCTCTGAAAGTTATAAAAGGGCGTGCCGTGGCCGAATTCTTTGCAGAAAATCCCATCAATGATGCACAAACAATAGATACATGGTCATTTCCAGACGAGGATATACTCCAAACCGATGTAGACTCCTGGGACCTTTACTTTGATGGAGCATCCAACTTAAGAGGATTTGGAATAAGAGTGTTGCTCATTTCTCCTGAAGGCGAGCATACACAGATCTCTGTCAAACTCGACTTTGAGGTGACAAATAATGCTCCAGAATACGAAGCTTGTCTCATTGGACTACAAGCGGAAGTGAGCTTGGGCATTAAAAACCTCCGAGTGCATGGGGATTCGTCCCTGATAATCAATCAAGTTACGGGATCTTGGAAAATCCGAAGCGAAAGCCTAGCACCTTATCAAGCAAGAATAGACCAAGTTGCCCAATTCTTTGATCACGTGACCTACCTACACCTACCTCGAGAAGAAAATCAATTTGCAGATGCTCTTGCAAAACTTGCATCTCTGATTAATATGCCAGATGACATGGTGGAAATGCCTTTATGTATCAAACGACGGTCAGAGCCAGCTTATGTCCACCAAATCACCGATGAATAAGAAATCACAGAGGAACCTTGGTTCCAAGCAATCCTAAATTTCAAGCTCAACGGTACCTATCCATCGGATATGGACAAAAGGGGACAACGTGCTATACGCCTACTAGCTTCCCAATACGTCCTCATGCAAGGAGAGCTATACAAAAGAACACCTCTTGGTGTAATCCTACGTTGCCTTGAACATTCACAGGCGCGGAAAGTGATGGAAGAAGTCCATGATGGAGAATGCGGTCCTCACATGAGTGGGCCCATGATGGCAAAGAAAATCACACGTTTGGGGTATTATTGGACCACAATGGAATCCGATGGCATCAAATACGTAAGACATTGCCACAACTGCCAAATATTCGGGAATGTACAGCATGTCCCTCCTTCATTGCTCTATACGATGACATCTCCTTGGCCATTTTCTGCCTGGGGAATTGATATAATCGGGAAGATAACTCCAGCCGGAACAGGAGGTTACTGTTTCATCCTAGTGGCAATTTACTATTTCACAAAATGGGTAGAAGCGGCTTCCTACAGTAGTCTCACGGCTAAAAATTAGCAAAGTTCATACAAAACAACATCATCTGTCGATACGGTTGCCCATATGAGATCATTAGTGATAATGGATCACATTTCCAAGCTGAGACTGAGCAACTGCTCGCCAAGTACAAAATTAAGCATCACCACTTTTCGCAATATAGACCACAGACTAATGGCGCGGTAGAGGCGGCAAATAAGAACGTTGTCACAATTCTCAAGAAAATGATTGACAACTATCGAGATTGGCCGAGCAAGATACCCTTTGCTTTGTGGGGATATCGTACATCTTTTAGGACGCCCACTGGGGCCACCCCTTTCTATTTAACCTACGGCATAGAAGCTGTACAGCCAGTCGAGTTAGAAATACCATCCCTACGTATCTTACTTGAGAGCCAAATCCCAGAAGCCGATTGGAAGAGGGATAGTTATGAAGAACTCATCCTCCTGGATGAACGTAGACTACGCACATTATATAATGTCCAAACATATCAAGCACGTATCAAATGAGCTTTCAACAAAAGGGTCAAGCCAAGGAACATCAAGGAAGGAGACTTAGTACTCAAGTAAATTAGAGCCCTTTTACCCGTCGATCCACGAGGAAAGTTCAAACCTAATTGGGCTGGCCCATTTCTAGTCAAGTACATACTTCCAGGGGGTGCGGTTAGAATCACAAACCTAGATGGGAATGAATTTGCCAACCCGACAAACTTGACCAACTAAAACGGTATTATGCCTAGAATAGGAACAAAAACGCGCTTCGCTTAACCCCACGTGTCGCTCTTGTGACACTAAATAAATGGCCCCTGGCCAAGCTGAATAAGCTAATGTCACCTTGCTCTTGCACTTTGACAAATTGTCATCCTCACATCGTCAAATAAACTAAATTGCACCTTAAGAGTAAGTAAAAAGCTCATGCTTATCTTCTAAGTTCATTACAAGCTCTTGCTTAGAACAATTATTCTTTTACATTTACTCGAACTACGCGCAAGGGTTTGATTTCATTTTCTTAATGAATACGTAGGCAATCCTTCGCAGGATACAACCCATTAATTTCGAAATGTAAATAGAAGGACATTTGCGATTGCATTTGGAATTTGACAAGAATAATAAATAGAAAATCACAACGGTTTCATAACCAATTAACCTCCTTTATTTCATTCATTTTCCAATAATAATAATAATACGTTACATAATAATAATAATGCTAAAGAAAAAAATAAAATAGGCTAGGATTCTAAAAACCCCACCTTCTTATTACAATAATAATAATAGTAAATAATAATAAAGACTTTGGCTATTCTTCCATCTTCCTTTTGCCCTTGTCATTTTTGTCATATTTCTTGTCACGACCTCGAGCCGGACGCTTCTGCGCCACTTCAGACCTAATCACCAATGGTCTTTTTCGTGGTCTCGCTTTGCCATCCTTACCAACAACCATCTCGACGACAGGAGAAGTCTTCGGTTTCTTGGACGGATAAACAACTCGAATCCCCGCTTCTTCCTCTCTCTCAGTCAGATGCTTCTCTTTCTCCTTTTCCACCTCGCGCGCCTTGTAATCAACGGGCTCGCGCTTCCTCAATCTCTCATGCTCCTCCGGAGTAGTAGCTTTCCTCCACTGCAGATAGGAATCCGACACCCATAAGGCACTAACAGAAGAGTTCAGGAACCATACGTTTCTTTGAGCCCATTTAATGGCCCACTCCCTTCGGCTCTCAGTAGTAAGCACCACGGCAGTCTGCGGAACAGTGTCAAGCTCCGGGATTGTCTGTTTCAGTCCAATCTGTCTCATCAGCCTCTCCGGGAAGATGCATACCATGAATTCCAAGCCAGGAAGGGGCACGGATCGAGTAGGATCCAAGGAAGATACTCCAGTGACAGATTTGAGACGCCACCATGGTACAATCCATCTAATCAAGGGGCCATCATCACTCTTAAATTTGTTTTCCCAATAATTGAATACGCTCCATAAGCCAAACCTACCAAAAAGCAGGTGTAAAAAAAAAACACAAAAAAAAAAAACGAAACAAAAAAAAAACGAAAAAAGAGAGAAAGAGAAAAAGAGAAGAAATTCCTTATTCTTTTACCTGCAAGATAATGAGACTTCCCAAATAAGGTAGGTCACGGTTGGCTTTCCTGTTATCCAAACCCAATAGGATCTCTCCTAAACATAAACAGGCTGGGCTCCTGCGCAGTTCCATTTGCTCAACTAGGCTCAGGAAACGGGGATCACCTCTCAAATCCTCATCAACATGCCCTTGAAGGACATAAACATGTAATAAGCAAAATCCGAATGCCCTTCGCCTAGCAACATAAGAGATGGTGGGGTCGGCCTTGTTAATGAATCGGTCAATAAAGTCCAACATTCGCACTCCTTTCGAGGCCACTAGACGGTCCACCTCAATTCTTGTCAACCCAAGCAAGTCTCTAAACTTGTTCTTATACCCTTGTGAAGTAGAAGGAATAGCAGGCAAGTGTTCTGGGTCCCACACACCGATCGCAGCAATTTCTTCAGGAAATGGGCAAATGTCACCTCCGGGGAAAGCAAAAACGTGATAATTCGGGTCCCAATAATCAAGACAAGCGTATAGGAACGTTTTGACCACCTTAATAAGCTTCAAGCTCAACAACGACCCAAGGTTATAAGCACCCATGTCGTGTTTCTCTATGTTGGAAAACTCATTTGTCCACTCTTTTAGACGAATCTCTAAAGTATTCATGATGAATGATTATTTTGAGAATTTTATGTAATAAGACGAAGGAAGAGATGGAAGAATTGTGTGAATAAAACTCCTATCGACGTTTCTATTTATACTAAAATTTGTTTCCTAAAATCCGCCAGGACGGATACACCTGGGAACAGGCGCAGCACCTGCTGCGCCTCTTCAAAGGGACGCAGCTCCTCCTGCGCCTCTTCCTCAGCAGTGTCTCTGTGATTTTTCCGCGTTGGATCTTTCCTAAATTCCCTAGCGAATAATTTCCTATTCATACGGGTTATTATTTTGGTAAATACGTCAAAGTTACCATAGTTCGTGTTTCCTAATTCCGCGGGCATGCATTTCGAGGCAATATCAGCATTTTTGTCATTTTAGCACACTTATATTTTTTCTTTCTTTTTCTTTTTTTCTTCGGGGAATCATTTCTCCAATTTAATGTAATATATTTCTTTTTTTTATTTTCTTTTTTTGGGAATCATTCCACTCCCGTCCTACATTACATTTCTAACTTATAGGTTTCTATTTTTTCATTTTTTTTGGGGGGTAACCCTCCCTACCGTCCGGTTATTTCCGGCAATTTTTTTGCATTTTTGCATTCTCTTGCATTCTTTTGAGTCATTCGTTTTGCGCTAATTTAGGCCATATATACAAATGTATGTTTTTACATGAATTTCTATGTAAATGTCGTCAGCATGACGGCGTAAACCGTCATCTACCAAACCTGTTCAAAGCTAACCTGCAGGTACAAACAACGCAACTCAGCAGCAAAGGCACTTAGGCCATCATATATACAAAAGAAGGAACATGTACAAACAAACTGGGGGCTCGAGCCCCAAGCAAGATCCAAAGTATCCATAATATGTGGGTCCTAAAATGTACAAATGTGCAAAATACAGCCAACAATCAAACAAACAAACGGCAACAAAACTACTGCCGGTCGCCGCCCAACTCCACAACTCTCGCCTCGAGTGCAGCAACCTCGGCGCCGCGAACCTCGAGCTCCCTCAGCAAACGAGCTGTCTCCTCCCGAGACTGGGCCAGCTCTCGCTCCGGCTCACGCTCCCTCTGCAAACAACAAAATTGGCTCATGTCAATCGTTTCAAGCAATCATAAGAAAAGGTAGAAAATCCAAGAATGAAGTAGATGAAAGGTTCATACCTGACGTCCTCGACCGCCGACAAGTGCCTCGACGGCAATAGCTCGCAGCCGGTTGGCTACCCTCCATAACGCCACAAACCGGGACGGCGCAACCTGCATTTTCAAATAAAGAAGTTCTCAATAATTTGATAAGTTCAATCAAATATGTTCTTACACAAAAATCTTACAATTTAGAGGCCCACCCTCCGAATCAAATACTGCCAATCGTCCAAGCCAGCATCTCTCATCGCCACGTCAAAGTCACGCAGCTCGGAGAGTGTCGTCCTCCCGGTCGCGTCAGTATACTCGAGGGTCTCGAGGTACTCTATGTTGGAGCTTGTGTCCTCCACAAATAAGTGTGATAACATTTGTAAATCTCTTACGGGTTCACAAGGGTATACTTCGTATTTTAATCAGTTGATTAACGATTACCTAATAACGGTTGACTTGCTAGAAAGTTTGACGTTATTATCATACAGATGGCGGTGATCAACTGGTCCCTAAAGGTCACACCTATAAGATGTGTTTGAGAGATGTGGTTATATAAATATGATCACATTGATGCCTAATATGACTAAACAGTTAGTCAATGTGTTGATGAGACAATTATTTAATGAAGATTAAATAATATTAGTTGAGACGAGTTAACTGTCAATTCGTAAATTGAATATAATAAGTTATATTTAATTAAATGTATGTAATGTTAGCTTGGACGAATTAATCTGTTAATTCGTAATTAAATGTAATCGGTTATATTTAATATCAACAAGATGAATGTGTCATAGTGGTAATAGTGAGGGTACACAAACCAAGAGGTCATGGGTTCGATCCTCACTAGATGACAATTTAACACATTTTATACATTTTTGGAATAACCAAAATAAGGAAATAATACTCCTTATTTCGGTAATTGGGCCGAAATTAGAGGATAAAAAAAATCCACCCTAATCTACCCTAACACACGGTTTAAGAGGGAGATGGGTGAATTATTTCTAACCTAATTTTTCTACTCATTCTCTTGCCTCCTCTCATCAGAAAAAACACAAAACAACCTAAATTTTACAGAAAATTTGGATCGATTCTAGCATAATCAAAGGGCATATCTCATATCGTCTTGGGTGCAACTAATAGGCGAATATCAACTTTGATATTGTTCTTAGGCCGTTTTTTCTAGGACCGAAGGTTATCTCTTAATCCTTTAATTTTGTTTATGTAATTTTATTTTATGACTAGTGATCATCTTCATAAAATTCGTTATAATCCTTAATAATAAGGGAAGTATACAGACTATTTCCCACAAGTGGTATCAGAGCAAAGGCCACGAATTTTTATTTTGATGATTTTCATAAAATTGTATGTAAACAACATATGGTATTTCGAAAAAAAAAAAAAAAATTCAGTTGAATTTTTTTTTTTTGCCGAGAGGTGTTTTTTTTTTCCTTTGACTGTTTTTCGTTTTTTTTTTTCTTTTGTTTGATGATTTATTTCCAATTTCTTTTTCATATCATTGTTTTTAATCAGTTAAAATTATCATATGAAGAATTGGTAGATTTTGATTTAATGCAGATTAAGTTAAAATGCAAATAGAATCGTCATGTCAATGATATAAGAATTTGTTTTTGCTATATAGTTTTAGCATATACAATTAATCATGTTTGTTAATTCATTTGCTAAATCATGTTATAATAGCAACTGTAAACATTTTCTTCATCGAATCTTATTTTAGGGTTTGCCGTGAGAACAAAATTTTTTTTTTCTGTTTTTTTCGTTTTTTTTTTCTGAAATGCCGAAAAAGAAAAAAAAGGAAAGGTTTTTTTTCTTGTTTTTGCCTAATTGCCGAATTGAAAAAAAAAACAAATTTGGGCTTTTTTTTTTATTCCAGCCGTGAGCTGGGAATTTTAAAAAAAAAAAAAATTTTTTTTGTTTATTTGATTCAGCCGATACCAAATAAGAAAAAAAATGGATTTTGTTTGTTTTGTTTTGTTATTGGCCAATTAGTTATTGTGAAACGGTTCACAATTTAAAGGTATCATATTATTTTAAAGCAGTTTAAAATTTTGACGGATTGATTTCATATTACAAGTTTAATATGAATTAAGATTGAAATTAATGTGATTAATTGAGGAATTGTCACTTAATTTGATTTAAATAGGTGGTTTGGATAAATTAATTAACATAAATAAGGAATTGTGTCATGTATGTTTAATTTATTTTTAGTTGATGCATTTTAATTTTGTTGAATGAATCAATGAATGAATTTTATTTACGTATTTATTTTTGCAATCGGTTGTAAATTGTAATACTTAGTGTGGCCTTAGTCAAATTATGTTTTCGTAATGAAGGAAACATGATTTTTTATGCAATTATGAGATCTCGAATCTCCTTTACTTTTCTTTAGTTTTTGGGTTTTGAAATTAGAATGTAATAAATAAGTTTATTATGTAAATTTTTATTTATTGTAATTTTTCGAAGAAGACTAAAGATGGAGATTGGAGCTCACTCCCGCTACATGGATCAAGATGGAACATCAAGACAAGCTTCTCGGGTCCAAGGATGGATTCCAAACTTGTATTTAATGTTTATTTTGATAGGATAGGCCACACTAGGACTTTTATTGTTTTACGTTTTCATTCATATTGTTTTTCATTCACATGTTAGTTTATGCATCATATTCCGCCTAAAACCAAACCACCTACTACTAAAATGCATGAAAATTGACTCATATAGGTTGTATGTTAGTTTTCATGGACATACAGATGTCACAGTCTTATTAAGCCATCACCTTAGTTTATTCATTCTCGCATGCTAGATATTAGTTCACTTAAAATGAATTAAAATAAAGTTGATGGGATCTTCCTCTAAAACGGAAATTGAGATTAGTCTTTATAAAGGCAAACAACTATCAATCCCTTCTTCGTCGGTAGGCATAATATGACCCCTTCTACATTGGGTAAGTAGTTGTGTTGACTTAGTTTACCTCAACATCATAGTCCGAAGAGTTTCTCGTGATTATGATGGACTAAAGATAGAATTTACAGAAATTTATCGACCAAGAATTCTAACGGTAGAATTAGCTAAAAGGTTAGCTATCAATTTACAGAGAATTGAGTCTTGGGATCATTTATATAATTCTTGAGGGAGGTCAATTGTATAAATGTTTTGAGTCTTCGCGTTATGATAGTAGTTCATTAGACTTAAAAATATAAACGATGCACATGCTTATTATTTTTATTCTTCTTCTCGCAGTGTAGAATACGTTTATTTTCATAATACTGTTACCACGAAATGGCTGGAAATAACGCAATCCCAATGCCTAGTGCCACACTTGGACGCGAGTCCTGGCTGAAAGCTTTCATGGACCACATGAATCAGTCCACGTGACTGAAAAATGATGGATCCAACTTTGCGGACTGGGAGGCGGCACTACGGAATGCTGCCATTGTTGACGGTAAGCTCAAGTACTTAACTGAGCCAATACCGGTCAACCCAGGCCCCAATGCAGGAGTCAACGAGTCACTCGCTTATAGTGACTTCGTTATGGAAGTGGGTGCAATAAAGAACGTACTCATCTTTGCAATGGAAACCAATTTGTAGAGACGCTTCATTGCTCAGGGTGCAAACAAGATTTTCACCACGCTCACTAACGAGTTCTCAAAGGCACCGAGAATCGTTACTTATGAGCATACCTGTCGCTTCTTTGATGCAAAACTCCAAAAGGGCCAACCGGTTAGCCCACACATTCTTAACATGATTGAGAATGTCGAGAAGTTGGAGGCTCTTGATTGTAAAATCAGTGAGAGCATTGTCATTGACCGAATGCTCCATTCTCTTCATGATGGTTTTGCCCTTTTCAGGGCGAACTACTACATGAATGACTTGAAAAAGAGTCCTCATGAGCTACACTCCCTTCTCGTACAGACCGAGAAGGATATGAAATTGAGTGGGAGCATGAAGCAGGATGTTCTCATGATTTCAAACAAGGGTAAAGGTAAGGGCAAGGCTCATGGCGACCTAGCTGTAGGTAAGCCAAAGTTTAAGAAGCCAGGAAATGGTAAGAGTGCGCCTGGTGAGACTAGTGGCTCACAGGGCAAGGCAAAGAGCAAGGGCGATGACATAGAGTGCCACCATTGTCACAAGACTGCACATTAGAGGAGGAACTGTCCCGTCTACCGTGAGGACATCAAAGCAGGCCGCGTCGTTCCTGTTGGTATGTCATCTTATATTCATATGAATGAGATTAACCATGCAAGTTTCGGAACTTGGGTACTAGATACTGGTTGTGGTTCTCATCTGTGTAATCATTTGCAGGGCCTAAAGAACCTCATACCTCTCGAAAAAGGTGATGTGGACCTGCGTGTCGGGAATGGAGCACGAGTTCTTTCTTTGTCTCGAAGGGAACATATGTAATCCAACTCCCTAGTGGTTTTGAGTTATTTTTATATAACTGTTACTATGTACCCAGTTTGTCTAAGAACATTATTTCTGTTTCCGTACTTGCTAAAGACGGTTTTGCATTTTCAATAAAGGATAATAGCTGTATTTTCTCTTTCAATGAAATGTTTTATGGCAAAGCAGTTTCCATGAATGGAATTTACATCTTAGATCAAACCACGGAAGTATTACACGTGAATAATAAGAAATTAAAGGTTGGTGACAAAGATCAAACCTATCTATGGCATTGTCGAATGGGACACATAAATGAGAAACGCGTAAAGAAACTCGTCGATAATGGGACCATTCCCGCATTCGAATTTTCTACATATGGCACGTGTGAATCATGTCTCATTGGCAAAATGACTCGAATTTCCTTCAAAGGTGTTAGAATGCGCACTAGTGACCTATTAGGACTCATACATACTGATGTTTGTGGACCTATTTCAATTACCGCTAGAGATGGCTATAGATATTTTATCACTTTCACGGACGATTTGAGTAGATACGGATATGTCTACTTAATGAAGCATAAAAGTGAGTCCTTTGATAAATTCAAGGAATACCAGAACAGGGTTGAAAACCAACTGGGTAGAAAGGTTAAAGCACTCCGTTCAGATCGGGGTGGCGAATATCTTTCAAATGAATTTGATCAACACCAGAAAGACCGTGGAATCGTTTTGCAGTTAACTCCACCTAGAACACCTCAATTGAATGGTGTGTCCGAACGGAGAAATTGAACCTTACTTGATATGGTTCGATCCATGATGAGTCACACCGTAGTGCCTGATTCATTATGGGGTTTTGCTCTTTTTTTTGCTCTTATACTTAATCAAGTCCGTCTAAAAAGTCAGTCGACAAGACTCCATATGAAATGTGGAAGGGAACGGTCCCTAACTTGTCCTTTATTCGGGTTTTGGGCTGCGAGGCTTATGTCAAGTGGAGACACGAGGATAAGCTCGGCCCGCGATCGGTCAAGACATACTTTATAGGTTATCCAAAACGAACATTTGGTCATTACTTCTATTCGCTTACCGAACATCGAGTTTGTTGCGGCTAGTGCGACGTTCTTAGAGAGAATTTCTCGAGAAAAAGACGAGTAATAGAACCTTCGAGCTGTTGGAGATTCCAGAACCAACGACCGAGGGACGGATGGAGAAAGTTGTTCCTCCAACTGATGATGCGGTTAATATTCCTGAGGAACCTAGGATGTCGGGTAGAGTCTCTCATCCTCCGGACAGATACATTGGTATGGTCGAGGAGAATGACGTTTTACTCCTAGAGAGTAATGAACCCGCTACCTATAAAGGTGCTATGGCCTGTTCCGACTCAAAGCTATGGTTCGAAGCCATGCAATCCGAGATGGACTCCATGTATGAGAATGACGTGTGGGATCTAGTTGATTTACCTAATAAGGTAAAACCTATACAGTTCAAATGGCTTTACAAAATAAAGCGTTCTGTAGACGCGCAACCAGATACCTATAAGGCACGACTTGTGGCAAAAGGTTTCACTCAAGTGCACGGATTGCATTATGATGAGATTTTTGCACCTGTAGTCATGCACGTTACATTCGGATAATCTTAGCAATTGCCGCATGTCATGATTATGAAATTTGGCAAATGGATGTGAAAATCGCCTTCTTAAACGGTTATTTGGAGGAAGAGTTGTACATGGTGCAACCCGAAGGTTTCATAGATCCTAAACATCCTAAGAAAGTATGCAAGCTTAAGCGTTCCATTTATGGACTTAAGCAAGCTTCTCGGAGTTGGAATCATCGTTTCGACCAGGTGATAAAAGAGTATGGTTTCACTCGACCGGTCGAAGAACCATGCTTATATATCAAGTCGAGTGGGAGCAAGATTGTATTCTTGATGTTGTATGTTGATGACATACTCTTGATTGGGAATGACATTCCTCTCCTATCTTTGATTAAAGAATGGTTGAAGAACCATTTCCAGATGAAAGATCTGGGTGAGGCACAACGCATTTTGGGAATCCGTATCTACCGAGATAGATCACGACGGACGTTATCACTTAGTCAGGAGTCTTATTTGGATAAGATTCTTGAGAAGTTCAGCATGACCAACTCCAAGAAGGGGAACCTTCCAATGACGACTGGGATGCAGTTGAGCAAGTCTCAGTCACCCACGACGCCTGAAGGGATTGAGCGCATGAGTCGTGTTCCTTATGCATATGCAATAGGATCGATCATGTATGCCATGATATGTACAAGTACAGACGTGGCGTATGCATTGAGTATGACGAGTCGGTACCAAAAGACTCCAGGTGAAACACACTGGATAGCTGTTAAAAACATCCTCAAGTACCTACGGAGGACTAAGGATTGGGTATTGACTTATGGAGGCGATACTAAGATATGTGCAATCGGTTACGCAGATGCTAGCTTCCAAACGGATCGAGATGATTCAAAATCTCAGTCCGGGTTTGTCTTCACTCTTAATGGTACTGCGGTCAGCTGGAAGAGTTCCAAACAGAGTGTTGTCGCATATTCTATTACTGAATCCGAGTACTATGCCGCTTCGGAGGCAGCAAAGGAAGCGATATGGATGCGTCAATTCTTACAAGAACTTTCGGTAGTTCCTAGTTCGAATGACCCGATCACCATCTATTGTGAAAATAGAGGTGCCATCTTCCAGGCTAAGGAGCCAAAGTCTAGCAACAAATCTAGACATGTACATCGGAAAGCTCACCTGATCCGTGATTACGTAGAGCAAGAAGAGATAGTGATAGACAAGATTGCGACGGATGATAACATCGCGGATCCTCTCACTAAACCGTTGAATTATAATAAGCATGTAGGGCACGTTTTCCATGGGAATTAAACGTGTTCCTGAGTTGTAGTACTTGATTATGGATTTGATACATTATCTTTTTCATATACTATTTATAACTTCATCGTTTTTATTATAATATTTTGTTTTCATGTGGATTGTATTGACAACAATGAACACCACAAAGTGAACTGAATTACATTATATTTGTTTTGGTCCGTAATCGCCAATGTGAGCTGATAACTCCGGCTATTATATTGTGCAGTCGATTGATGGTGGGTTCAACGAGCCATAAGTCAAACGGTTGACTGATAGATCATAGATGCGAGATTATAACGATACCTCGTAGGACAACTTTTTGTGACAACGTAATGGGCTCCTAAATGTTTAAAAACATTCGGTGCCAGGTCGTGGATAGGACATCCATTGTGTTCCAAGAGTCAATTCTTTTGACTATTGACTGTCTCTTGAGATTAAGGCAGTTTTTGGGTGACTTTGGTTTCTTTCTCAAGGTCTGCCGTAACTGAGAAGGCTAAGTAGATTTTTTATGGGTCATTTCATACTGTGCTTACATCTGCAGGATTCGAGTTGAGGAAAATATCCAACCCTTATCAGGTATAGTTATTTCTCAGGGCCACTCGAGGAGTTGTAACTGAAATGCATGGCCATGCTCGAATGTTGATTTGTTTATCAGTTAAGTTACTCTCTAGTCGGGAAAACCACTCTTGATATTGATCGCTTGTAAAATACGACCTTTGTGAATACGGATTTGCAAATTGTTTTACATTGAGTGGGAGAAATTTTAGGATATGAGAATCGGTTATCGCACATACACTTGTGAGGACAAGTGGGAGTTTGTTGGAGCTTGTGTCCTCCACAAATAAGTGTGATAACATTTGTAAATCTCTTACAGGTTCACAAGGGTATACTTCGTATTTTAATCAGTTGATTAACGATTACCTAATAACGGTTGGCTTGCTAGAAAGTTTGACGTTATTATTATACAGATGGCGGTGATCAACTGGTCCCTAAAGGTCACACCTATAGGATGTGTTTGAGAGATGTGGTTATAGAAATATGATCACAATGATGCCTAATATGACTAAACAGTTAGTCAATGTGTTGATGAGACAATTATGTAATGAAAATTAAATAATATTAGTTGAGACGAATTAACTGTCAATTCGTAAATTGAATATAATAAGTTATATTTAATTAAATGTATGTAATGTTAGCTTGGACGAATTAATCTGTTATTTCGTAATTAAATGTAATCGGTTATATTTAATATCAACAAGATGAATGTGTCATAGTGGTAATAGTGAGGGTATACAAACCAAGAGGTCATGGGTTCGATCCTCACTAGATGACAATTTAACACATTTTATACGTTTTTGGAATAACCAAAATAAGGAAATAATACTCCTTATTTCGGTAATTGGTCCGAAATTAGAGGATAAAAAAAAATCCACCCTAATCTACCCTAACACACGGTTTAAGAGGGAGATGGGTGAATTATTTCTAACCTAATTTTTCTACTCATTCTCTTGCCTCCTCTCATCAGAAAAAACACAAAACAACCTAAATTTTACAGAAAATTTGGATCGATTCTAGCATAATCAAAGGGCATATCTCATATCGTCTTGGGTGCAACTAATAGGCGAATATCAACTTTGATATTGTTCTTAGGCCGTTTTTGCTAGGACCGAAGGTTATCTCTTAATCCTTTAATTTTGTTTATGTAATTTTATTTTATAACTAGTGATCATCTTCATAAAATTCGTTATAATCCTTAATAATAAGGGAAGTATACAGACTATTTCCCACACTCTGGGGGGCTCAATGCCCGCCGCCTCAACCTCCTGCAAAGACTCAGGGTTACCATTAAATCGATGATCATTCATCATGCTTTTAAAATGGTCATGAGGGGAGTAAATACTCACCACAACCGGCCAGTACGCCAACCTCCCGTAGAGGAACGCCGAGTAGTCCTCACCAGGAAGAAGGAGGGCGTCACCACCAACGCCAGCCAAGTCAGCAGCTGCCCCAACAGCAGTGAAAGCCTCCTCGAGAGCACGAGAAGCATCAATGGCTGTGTCTATGTCCATGGGATCCCTCCCAGAATTAGAAGCCTCGTCACCTGCAACGTTAAAGTAATTTTAGGCCGCGTCAAGTGACGACAAACCTTGATTAGGGGATTTTCAAGTTTTAGAAGCCCCGAAATCGCTCTTTTCTCGCCATCTTTGGCCGTATTCCCACAAACCTGATCACTCATGTGGTAATTTGGGTTAAGTCAAGCCTAAGTTGAAGCCTAGTCATGGGTTCGAGTCGAAATTTCGACAGCATTTCGTTATAACGGCGATTATGCCCTAGAAAAATGTCCTGAAAAAGCCGTCACAAACCAAAATTCTGAGATGGTAGGAAGTTTGCCCGTCATACGAGGATTCCAAATATCAAGTTTCATCGCAAATGGGCAATCCTAAGGCCATTTTCGAAGCAATTTACGGTTTAGTTGTGAAACCGTCTCAATTTCACTCAAATGCTCAAAACTCAATGAAAATTCGAAACAAATACGCGGTTATGTTCCTTACATTACCAATTATCCATTTCTAATGTCAATTTTACAAGACAAATCCATTTGGGGGAAAAGCCCCAAATTTTCGAATTAATTGGGTTGAAAACCCTAATCTTTTCGATCCAAATTAAGCAAAATGCGGATGTGTAAGCAAGAATGAGACACATACCTCGGTTAGTCATGATTAATGCAAGATATTGATCAACTTTTGGCGGAATATCGTTGGAATTTGAGAGAATTTTAAGAGAATTTGTGTTTTGTTATAATGAATGTACACGGGTTCTGTCGAGTTTTTACTCAGACAGGGACGAACCCAGGAATAGACGCAGCAGGTGTTGCGCCTCTTCCAATGGACGCAGCTCTTGTTGCGCCTCTTCCTCAGCTTCCCTTCATACGGATTTTCAAAAATTCGTTATGAGTTCGTTATTTTTGTGGGCCCATCTTTGGTGCGCCTCTTCCTTGGTGTTACATCGCATATTTGGTCCGTTTGACGATTATTCTTCACCCGGATCCGCATTTTCTAAGCCAACTGCCGACTATCGTACATTATTTATTGCTTCCAAGACCTTGTTTGTCACAACGTGCAAGTATTTTCTGACAGGTGTTTCGACACGCCTTTGTTATGTTTCCCCAGCGAGAGTAAGCGGATAGACAATCCCTCCCGAGACATGGAGATGAGTTCCCGATAAGGTTTCTCCACGAGAGTTCACGACATACAATCGTCCTTCTCAAGTTCTTCTGAAGTTTATTTGAAGACGACCCAAGCAGATTTCTCCTAGCAGTTCCCGCCTGTGTCCTGCTACTCATGATATTTCTTGTTTCCCCACGGAGCGCGATAAAGGCGTCGTTCTCCAGAAGTTCCCAGACCAGCAGAGTTCTTACACTCGAGCCTTACTTACCCCTTAGTTTGAAATTATATTTGGCCTCCTTCCCATTGATGCTTTCCTTTAGGGTCCCACACCCTAGCACAAATCTTTATATATCCCTTTAGCTTTTACGCTATCCTTTAGCTCTTACGCTATCCTTTAGCTCCTACGCTTAATCTTAGCTCCTACGCTTAACCTTAGCTCCTATGCACCTCCAGAAGCATCTCGAGAAGAAGTCTCAGGTATGATCTCTTCTTATAGCTGGCGAGCTTCCTTACGTAGTCTAATGGACTTTAAACGACCCTCCCCGATAGTCGACAGACTCTAAAATGTTGCCGACAACAGGTCCTTGGTTCAGACCCCTTGAGCCGCCTCGCGTCGCCATAATCGTCAGGTTATAATCTTCGATTGACCTGATGGCTATACTTTGACTTTCGCCTTGTCCAAGCCTCAGTCAAAGTGAGGGCTCTGTAGACACCTCATTTCTACACCTCCCGCAAACCACCCAGTGATGATTGGGCCGCATGTTTGGTACGCGGAACGATTTGTGACAGTTCATAAGTTTTCCGCCAAGTGATTGCTCAAACACTGATGTCTACCTCTTAAATGTCATCTACGCGCCGATACGGTCGTTTTGACAGTAATTAGAGTACATTTGGAGTCCGGTCCTAAAACCGTCTTCATTTTCTGATAACCGCTAAAATCCCGAGTCAGAATGTTCTGGAATGTTCCGGATATTTCTATTCCATATTTTTATAAATCTTTTGCAATCTTTTAGTCTTTGGTAAAGAATTTCCCGTAATATTCATACAAAATATTAAGGAAAATAAGATTAATCCGTTATTCCATAAATTAAACATGGAAATCTTTCTTCCGCAGGAGGAAACCACTTGGGAACAGATGCAGCAGGTGCTGCGCCTCTTCCAAGAGACGCAGTGACTGCTGCGCCTCTTCCCAAGTCCTTTTCTGCGTATTTTTCGTATCTTTTTTATATCTTTTCGAGATTCACTTCCAAAGTCTCTCCGAAAACCTTAGTTCTTCACGTGATTAGTATAAATAGGAGCCTTGGCTCCTCATATTTCTCACGCGAGTGTCCGCCCTTCTCTTCTCCCTTTGCATTCTAGACCACGTTCTTACTTTTTGGCGTCTACGTGCTTGAACTTTTGACCACGTAAGCTCGGATCCTTCTGAGTACCAGCCTCGTTTCCATGACCGACCAATTTGACCAACTCTACAATCAATCAACTTAATCAATCTTAATCGTTTTCCTTTTTCAAGGGCACTTTCATCTACATTCGAGTCGAGCATCACTAAACGTATACTTAGTCCATCTCGTTTCGTCAAACATGTAAGTCTGAGGGTGTAAATCTCTCTTTTATTTATTGTTATTTACTTTTTGTAATCATTAATGTAAGGTTTATGTCGAAAATACAATTAAAACCGATTTCTAAAAACCTTGTTTAAAACTTTTTTACGGATTATCAGAGGACAACCGTCGAGAAAGGACGCAGCAACTGCTGCGCCTCTTCGAAGGGACGCAGCACCTGCTGCGCCTCTTCGTGAGGCTGCCGCAGTTCCTGCTTCCTTTCTGCTTCCTTCGCCTTTTGTCAATTCGTTCGTTCTTTATTTTCTTTTGTTTGTTCATTGTTCTTTGACATGATTTAAGCATAATAATTCCAATATGTAATATATTGTTCATCATTTAACATATAGTTCATCGTTAAATTCCCGACTTAAATCCCATATAATCCAATATTTGCGGGTTTTCGTCATTAAATTCAATCCGGGTTGTAGAGATTCGATTCATTCATATTGAGTCTCTGGAATTCGATCTTTGATATATTTCCATCTGTTTATTCATCATTAGTCCATCATTAATTCGACATATTTAACCTAATTAGTTCACCTATGTTGTTAATCAATCCTTCGTTCATGTATTTAATTCGTTTACATTAGTTTTCATCCATGTTTATCGTTTTTATGACCTCGTTCACATGTAAATAATATGCTAATCACTTTCATCCGAGTCAACTGTTCATAATCGATCATTAAAATCACCAACGAATATTAACGAGTTGCGGTTCCGGCTTCACAGCCAGAACTCAACCCAGGAACAGACGCAGCAACTGTTGCGCCTCTTCCAAGGGACACAACTCTGCTGCACCTATTCCCGGTTGATTATGTCCCTGAACTCCCGTTTCTGCCTTGACCTAGTTTCTTAAGTGCGTATTTAATTAACTATTACTGGTATTATCACCCTAATTCCTGTTCGTTGATTCCTTTATTTATTCTTTCTCAAACCATCCGTTTTATATGTATTTTCGACATAAATCAACTAATCCCATTGTAATTATTGTAATTTTCTTTATTGTATTTATTGTATTTCATTTACTGTATTGCTTGTATGCCTTCACATGTAATTGAACTTAAATCCCGACTTTGACATTAATTGTATGCTAAAACTACATGTTTACCGACTTAGTCTAATTCTTCACATGTTAGGATCAAAACAATGGATGTTGCATTGCATGCATATAATCGTTAATATATCAAGTATAGACAACTTTCCTAATCATTAGTAGAGGCCGCTATCGAGGCGGGCGGGATTAGGTGTTCGATCAAAAGAGCTTCCTAATACGTACCCTCACCCCTTACTCCAGATCTCTGTGAACATCTGTGTTCATTGGCATCCACGAGAGTCATTCTAGACATAGAATGCTAAAGGTAATGAGTTCTTGGTGTTCATGTCACTACTTTGTGTCTTGACATGGCATGAGGTATTCGAACGGTTCCAATTGTTGGAGCTGGTGTCCTCCACAAATTAGTGTGATAACATTTGTAAATCTCTTACAGGTTCACAAGGGTATACTTCGTATATTTAATCAGTTGATTAACGTTTACCTAATAACGGTTGGCTTGCTAGAAAGTTTGACGTTATTATCATACAGATGGCGGTGATCAACTGGTCCCTAAAGGTCACACCTATAGGACATATTTGAGAAATGTGGTTATAGAAATATAATTACATTGATGCCCAAAATGACTAAAAAGTTAGTCAATGTGTTGACGAGATAATTATTTAATGAAAATTAAATAATATTAAGTTGAGACGAATTAATTGTCAATTCGTAAATTAAATATAATAAGTTATATTTAATTAAATATATATAAGGTTAGTTTAGACGAATTAATCTGTTAATTCGTAGTTAAAAATAATCAGTTGTATTTAATATCAACAAGTTGAATGTGTCATAGTGGTAATAGTGAGGGTACACAAGCCAAGAGGTCATGGGTTCGATCCTCACTAGATGACAATTTAACACACTTTATATATTTTTGGAAAGACCAAAATAAGGAAAATACACTCCTTATTTTCGGTCTGTTTGGCCGAAAATTAGGAGGTGATTTCTTTCTAAATTGATTTCGGATTTCGGTCTATATAAAAAGAAAGGTAGAGAATTATTTCTAACCTAATACTTTTTCTGACCTTGCCTCCTCTTTCTCAACACAAAACACAAAGACAATAAAATTTTACAGAAAATTTTAGATTGTTTTCTAGCATAATCAAAGGGCATATCTCAGATTGTCTTGGGTGCAACTAATAGGCGAATATCAGTTTTGATATTGTTCTTAGGCCAATTTTGCTAGGACCTGAGGTTAATTCTAAATCCTTTTACTTTTGTTTATGTATTTTATTTTATGACCTTAGATCATCTTTGTTAAATCGTTATAATCCTTCATGTTAAAGGGAAGTATACAGATTATTTCCCACAAGTGGTATCAGAGCACTAGGCTACGATTTTAATCTTGATGATTTTCATAAAAATTGTATGTAAACATAACCTGATTTTCGAAAAAATTAGGGTTTCCTTTTGTGATTCGAAATTTTTATTGTGCCGTTTTTTTTTCTTTTGTTTGATGATATATAACCAATTTCTATAGATCATATCATTGTTTTAATCGGTTAAAATTATCATATGAAGAATTTGGTAGATTTTGATTTAATGCAGATTAAGTTAAATTACATATAGTATCATCATGTCATTGATATAAGAATTCGTTTTTGCTATATAGTTTTTAGCATATACGATTTATCATGTTTGTTAATGTATTTGCTAAATCATGTCCTAATAGCAACTTAAACCTTTTCATCATATCTTTGAATTAGGGCATAAGTGCCGCAAAAGAAAAAAAAAGGAAGGGCGTTTTTAGGGTTTACCGAAAAAAAAAAAAAAAATTTGTTAATTTTTTTGTTTTTGGTAAACCGAGAAAAAGAAAAGAAAAAAATTAGGAAAGTTTTTTTTATTGCCTTTTGCCGAAAAAGATGGAGAAACTTTTTATGGAAAGTTTTTCCTTGTTTTTTTTTTCTATTTACCAAATTAAAATAGGAAAGGGGTTGTTTTTTTTATTTCAGCCGTGACTATTAAAAAAAAAAAAATTTTTTGTTTTTTTTTTGGCCGAGACATATTTAAAGCATTGGATTTTGTTTTTTTTTTATTTTGGCCAATTTGTTATTGTGAATCGGTTCACAATTTAATGATACCGAGTTATTTTAAAGCAGTTTAAAATTTTGACGGATAGAATTCATATTACAAGTTTAATATGGATTATGTATGAATTAATGTGATTAAATTGCGGAATTGTCACTTAATTTAATTTAAATAGGTGGTTTGGATAAATTAATCAACATAATTAATGTATTGTATTATGTATGTTTAATTTATTTTAGTTGATGCTTTTATTTTTGTTGAATGAATCGAATGAATGAATTTTATTTACGTATTTAATTTTGCAATCGGTTGTAATTTGTAATACTTAGTGTGGCCTTAGTCAATTATGTTTTCGTAATGAAGGAAACATAATTTTTATGTAATTATGAGATCTCGAATCTCCTTTATTTTAGTTTTGGGTTTTGAAATTAGAATGTAATTAATAGGTCAATTATGTAATTTTAATTATTGTAATTTCAAAGAAGACTAAAGATGAAGATTCAAGCTCACTCCCGCTACATGGATCAAGATGGAACATCAAGACAAGCTTCTCGGGTCCAAGGATGAATTCCAAACTTGTATTTATTGTTCATTTTGATAGGATAGGCCACACTAGGACTTTTACTGTATTTTTACATTTTTCATTGTATTGCTTTTCATTCACATGCTAGTAATTGCATCATATTCCGCCTAAAACCAAACCACCTACTACTAAAATGCATGAAAATTGACTCATATAGTTGTATGTTAGTTTTCATGAACATGCAGATGTCACTGTCTATAAGCCATCACTTTAGTTTAAATCATTATCGCATGCTAGATTATAGTTCACTTAAAATGAATTAAAAATAGTTGATGGGATCTTCCTCTAAAACCGGAAATTGAGATTAGTCTTTATAAGGGCAAACATCTATGAGTCCCTTCTTCGTCGGTAGGCCTAATATGACCCCTTCTACGTTGGGTAAGTAGTTGTGTTGACTTACTTTACATCAACATCATAGTCCGAAGAGTTTCTCGTGATTATGATGGACTAAAGATAGAATTTACAGAAATTTATCGACCAGGAATTCTAACGGTAGAATTAGCTAACATGTTAGCTTATCAATTTACAGAGAATTGAGTCTTGGGGTCATTTATATAATTCTTGAGGGAGGTCAATTGTATAAATGTTTTTGAGTCTTCGCGTTATGACATTAGTTCATTAGACTTAAAATAAAACGATGCATGCTTATTATTTTATTCTTCTTTCGCAGTGTAGAACACGCTAATTATCAATAATACTGTTACAACAAATGGCTGGAAATAACGCAATCCCAATGCTTAGTGCCACACTAGATCGTTCATCCTAGCTAAAAGTATTCATGGACCAAATGAATCAGTCCACGCGACTGAAGAATGATGGGTCCAACTTTGCGGACTGGGAGGCGGCACTACGGAATGCTGCCATTGCTGACGGTAAGCTCAGGTATTTAACTGAGCCAATACCGGTCAACCCAGGCCCAAATGCAGGAGCCAACGAGTCACTCGCTTATAGTGATTTCGTTATGGAAGCGGATGCGATAAAGAACGTACTCATCTTTGCAATGGAAACCAATTTGCAGAGACGCTTCATTGCTCAAGGTGCAAACAAGATTTTCACCACGCTCACTAACGAGTTCTCAAAGGCACCGAGAATCGTTACATATGAGCATACTTGTCGCTTCTTTGATGCGAAACTCCAGAAGGGCCAACCGGTTAGCCCACACATTCTTCACATGATTGAGAGTGTCGAGAAACTGGAGTCACTGAATTGTAGAATCAGTGAGAGCATTGTCATTGACCGAATGCTTCATTCTCTTCACGATGGTTTTGTCCTTTTCAGGGCGAACTACTACATGAATGACTTGAAAAAGAGTCCTCATGAGCTACACTCCCTTCTCGTACAGACCGAGAAGGATATGAAATTGAGTGGGAGCATAAAGCAGGATGTTCTCACGATTCACAACAAGAGTAAAGGTAAGGGCAAGGCTCATGGCGTCCTAGCTGTAGGTAAGCCAAAGTTTAAGAAGCCAGGAAACGGTAAGAGTGCGCCTGGTGAGACTAGTGGCTCACAGGGCAAGACAAAGAGCAAGGGCGGTGACATAGAGTGCCACCATTGTCACAAGACTGGACATTGGAGGAGGAACTGTCCCGTCTACCGTGAGGACATCAAGGCAGGCCGCGTCGTTCCTGTTGGTATGTCATCTTATATTCATATGATTGAGATTAACCATGCAAGTTTCGGAACTTAGGTACTAGATACTGGTTGTGGTTCTCATCTGTGTAATCATTTGCAGGGCCTAAAGAACATCATACCTCTCGAAAAAGGTGATGTGGACCTGCGAGTCGGGAATGGAGCACGAGTTCTTCGCCTCGAAGGGAACATATGTAATCCAACTCCCTAGTGGTTTTGAGTTATCTTTAAATAACTGTTACTATGTACCCAGTTTATCTAAGAATATTATTTCTGTTTCCGTACTTGCTAAAGACGGTTTTACATTTTCAATAAAGGATAATAGTTGTATTTTCTCTTTTAATGAAATGATTTATGGCAAAGCAGTTTCCATGAACTGAATTTATATCTTAGATCAAACCACGTAAGTATTACACATGAATAATAAGAAATTAAATGTTGGTGACAAAGATCAAACTTATCTATGGCATTGTTGAATGGGACACATAAATGAGAAACGCGTAAAGAAACTCGTCGATAATGGGACTATTCCTTCATTCGGATTTTCTGCATATGGCACGTGTGAATCATGTCTCATTGGCAAGATGACTCGAATTTCCTTCAAAGGTGCTGGAATGCGCGCTAGTGACCTATTAGGACTCATACATACGGACGTATGTGGACCTATGTCAATTACCGCTAGAGATGGCTATAGATATTTTATCACTTTCACGGACGATTTGAGTAGATACGGATATGTCTACTTAATGAAGCATAAAAGTGAGTCCTTTGAGAAATTCAAGGAATACCAGAATAGGGTACAGAACCAACTGGGTAGAAAGATTAAAGCACTCCATTCAGATCGGGGTGGCGAATATCTTTCAAATGAGTTTGATCAACACCTGAAAAACTGTGGAATCGCTCTATAGTTAACTCCACCCGGAACACCTCAATTAAATGGTGTGTCCGAACGGAGAAATCGAACCTTACTTGATATGGTTCGATCCATGATGAGTCACACCGTAGTGCCTGATTCATTATGGGGTTATGCTCTTTTATCAGCTGCTCTTATACTTAACCGAAGTCCGTCTAAAGCTGCCGACAAGACTCCATATGAAATGTGGAAGGGAACGGTACCTAACTTGTCCTTTATTCGGGTTTGGGGCTGCAAGGCTTATGTCATGTGGAGACACGAGGATAAGCTCGGCCCGCGATCGGTCAAGACATACTTTATAGGTTATCCAAAAGGAACATTTAGTCATTACTTCTATTCGCCTACCGAACATCGAGTATTTGTTGCTGCTAGTGCGACGTTCTTAGAGAAAGAATTTCTCGAGAACAAATCAAGTAATAGAACCTTCGAGCTGTCGGAGATTCCAGAACCAACAACCGAGGAACAGATGGAGGAAGCTGTACCTCCAACTGATGATACGGTTAATATTCCCTGAGGAACCTTGGGAGGTCGGGTAGAGACTCTCATCCTCCGGACAGATACATTGGTATGGTCGAGGAGAATGATGTTTTACTTCTAGAAAGTAATGAACCCGCAACCTATAAAGGTGCTATGGCCTGTTCCGACTCAAAGCTATGGCTCGAAGCCATGCAATCCGAGATGGACTCTATGTATGAGAATAACGTATGGGATCTAGTTGATTTACCTAATAAGGTAAAACCTCTACAGTGCAAATGGCTTTACAAAATAAAGCGTTCTGTAGACGCGCAACCAGATATCTATAAGGCACGACTTGTGGCAAAAGGTTTCACTCAAGTGCAAGGATTGCATTATGATGAGATTTTTGCACCTGTAGTCATGCTACGTTCCATTCGGATAATCTTAGCGATTGCCGCATTTCATGATTATGAGATTTGGCAAATGGATGTGAAAACCGCCTTCTTAAACGGTTATTTGGAGGAAGAGTTGTACATGGTGCAACCCGAAGGTTTCATAGATCCTAAACATCCTAAGAAAGTATGCAAGCTTAAGCGTTCCATTTATGGACTTAAGCAAGCTTCTCGGAGTTGGAATCATCATTTCGACAAAGTGATAAAAGAGTATGGTTTCACCCGATCGGTCGAAGAACCATGCTTATATATCAAGTCGAGTGGGAGCAAGATTGTATTCTTGATATTGTATATCGATGACATACTCCTGATTGGGAATGACATTCCTCTCCTATCTTCGGTTAAAGAATGGTTGAAGAACCATTTCCAGATGAAAGATCTGGGTGAGGCACAACGTATTTTGGGAATCCGTATCTACCGAGATAGATCACGACGGACGTTATCACTTAGTCAGGAATCTTATCTAGATAAGGTTCTTGAGAGGTTCAGCATGACCAACTCCAAGAAGGGGAACCTTCCTATGACGACTGGGATGCAGTTGAGCAAGTCACAGTCACCCACGATGCCTGAAGGTATTGAGCGCATGAGTCGTGTTCCTTATGCTTCTGCAATAGGATCGATCATGTATGCCATGATATGCACACGTCCAAACGTGGCATATGCATTGAGTATGACGAGTCGGTACCAAAAGACTCCAGATGAGACACACTGGATAGTAGTCAAAAATATCTTCAAGTACCTACGGAGGACTAAGGATTGGGTACTGACTTATGGAGGCGATACTAAGCTATGCGCAACCGATTCTGTGAGATGCTAGCTTCCAAACGGATCGAGATGATTCAAAATCTCGGTCCGGGTTCGTCTTCACTCTTAATGGTCTTTGCGGTCACTGGAAGAGTTCCAAACAGAGTGTTGTAGCAGATTCTACTACTGAATCCGAGTACTATACCGCTTCGGAGGCAGCAAAGGAAGCGATATGGATGCGTCAATTCTTACAAGGGCTTTCGGTAGTTCCTAGTTCGAATGACCCGATCACCATCTATTGTGACAATAGAGGTGCCATCTTCCAGGATAAGGAGCCAAAGTCTAGCAACAAATCTAGACATGTACTTCGGAAGGCTCACCTGATCCGTGATTACGTGGAGCAAGAAGAGATAGTGATTGACAAGATTGCGACGGATGATAACATCGCAGATCCTCTCACCAAACCGTTGAATTATGATAAGCATGTAGGGCATGTTAATTCCATGGGAATTAAACATGTTCCTAAGTTGCAGTACTTGATTATGGATTTGATACATTATCTTTTTCATATATTATTTACAACTTCATCGTATTATATATAATATTTTTGTTTTTCATGTGGATTGTACTGACAACATTGAACGCCACAAAGTGAACTGAATTACATTATATTTGTTTAGGTCCGTAATCGCCAATGTGAGCTGATAACTCCGGCTATTATATTGTGCAGTCGATTGATGGTGGGTTCAACGAGCCATAAGTTAAACGGTTGACTAATCGATCACAGATACGAGATTATGACGATACCTCGTAGGATAATTTTTTTATTTGTGACAACGTAATGGAGTCCTAAATGTGTTATAACATTCGGTGCCAGGTCGTGGATAGGACATCTATTGTGTACCTAGAGTCGATTCTTTTGACTATCAACTGTCTCTTGACATTAAGGCAGTCTTTGGGTGACTTTGGTTTCTTTCTCACGATCTACCGTGAATCGGGGCTAAGTAGATTTTTTTCGGGTCATTTCATCTTTGTGCTTACATCGCAAGATTTGAGTTGAGAAAAATATCCATCCCTTATCAGGTATAGTTATTTCTCAGGGCCACTCGAGGAGTTGTAACTGAAATGCATGGCCATGCTCGAATGTTGATTCGTTTATCAGTTAAGTTACTCTCTAGTCGGGAAAACCACTCTTGATACTGATCGCTTGTAAAATACGACCTTTGTGAATTCGGATTTGCAAATTGTTTTACATTGAGTGGGAGAAATTTTAAAGGATATGAGAATCGGTTATAGCACATACACTTGTGAGGACAAGTGGGAGTTTGTTGGAGCTGGTGTCCTCCACAAATTAGTGTGATAACATTTGTAAATCTCTTACAAGTTCACAAGGGTATACTTCGTATATTTAATCAGTTGATTAACGTTTACCTAATAATGGTTGGCTTGCTAGAAAGTTTGACGTTATTATCATACAGATGGCGGTGATCAACTGGTCCCTAAAGGTCACACCTATAGGACGTATTTGAGAAATGTGGTTATAGAAATATAATTACATTGATGCCCAAAATGACTAAAAAGTTAGTCAATGTGTTGATGAGATAATTATTTAATGAAAATTAAATAATATTAAGTTGAGACGAATTAACTGTCAATTCGTAAATTAAATATAATAAGTTATATTTAATTAAATATATATAAGGTTAGTTTGGACGAATTAATCTGTTAATTCGTAGTTAAATATAATCAATTGTATTTAATATCAATAAGTTGAATGTGTCATAGTGGTAATAGTGAGGGTACACAAGCCAAGAGGTCATGGGTTCGATCCTCACTAGATGACAATTTAACACACTTTATATATTTTTGGAAAGACCAAAATAAGGAAAATACACTCCTTATTTTCGGTCTATTTGGCCGAAAATTAGGAGGTGATTTCTTTCCTCATTGATTTCGGATTTCGGTCTATATAAAAAGAAAGGTAGAGAATTATTTCTAACCTAATACTTTTTCTGACCTTGCCTCCTCTTTCTCAACACAAAACACAAAGACAATAAAATTTTACAGAAAATTTTAGATTGATTTCTAGCATAATCAAAGGGCATATCTCAGATCGTCTTGGGTGCAACTAATAGGCGAATATCAGTTTTGATATTGTTCTTAGGCCAATTTTGCTAGGACCTGAGGTTAATTCTAAATCCTTTTACTTTTGTTTATGTATTTTATTTTATGACCTTAGATCATCTTTGTTAAATCGTTATAATCCTTCATGTTAAAGGGAAGTATACAGATTATTTCCCACACCAATTTCCCATAAAAATTGGTGGCGACTCCACAAATGCAAACGCTTGTTCTCTCAAGCGCCCCCGTGGGCCCATGTCCATATATTTGCTTTTCTGGGGCATGTGATCTCTAAGGATGGGGTAGCTGTGGATCCGACAAAGATTGAGGCAGTGACCAAGTGGGAAGCACCAAAGAATGTTGCTGAGATCAGGAGTTTCTTAGGTTTAGCTGGATATTACAGACGGTTCGTGAAGGATTTCTCCAAGATTGCTAGACCTATGACAGCGTTGATGAGGAAAAAGAACAGGTTTCGTTGGGATTAGAGTTGTGAGACGGCGTTCCAAACGTTAAAGGAGCGTTTGACCACAGCTCCTATCTTAGCACTGCCTGAAGGGAGTGAGAACTTTGAGGTTTATACAGATGCCTCAAAGAATGGGTTGGGATGTGTGTTGATGCAGAACGGTAAAGTCATTGCCTATGCTTCTAGGCAATTGAAGCTTTATGAGGAGAATTATCCTACACACGATCTAGAGTTAGGTGCAGTGGTGTTTGCTCTCAAGATTTGGAGACATTACCTTTATGGGGCGACCTTTAAGGTATTTTCGGATCACAAGAGACTCAAGTACATCTTAACTCAAAAGGAGTTGAACATGAGACAGAGGAGGTGGATGGAGTTGATTGGTGATTATGAGATGGATATTATCTACCATGAAGGGAAATCCAACGTTGTTGTTGATGCCTTGAGCAGGAAGAGTGTACATTCTTTGTGTACAGCTTTATCTTTGATGAGGTTGAGAGACGAGGTGGGGAAGTTTGGGATACATATGATGTAACACCCCGCACTTTCCTTATATTTTTAAATAAACTTTTAAGCGATTTTTATTAAATAATTATTATTTAAAGCTTATTTTCATAAAATATAGCCGTAGCCGTGTAACGGTAATAATAGTGTAGATTTTAATAATATTATTCTCCGACTCGAGTTATAGTAGACTTGGGACGAAAATTCTAGTGGATACCGACTCATTTTGAGTTATTGGGCTTAACTTGACTCATGGGCCTTTTTCCCCTCTTTTCTCTACACAAAACCTCAACTAAACCCTCACAACTTCATCTCCCTCACTTGTAATTTCTGAAATTTCCCAACAACCACCCCACCATTGTTGAACCTTCCCTTACTAACCCTAAAATCACCATATCTCACTCAATTCTTCACCAATCTCGTTCCTTTTCGCGCCATTCTCTTCCTTTTCTCATTTCCCTTCTTTCTAAGTAAGAAAGTTGCCATCTTTTCCTCTATTTCGAAATTCTCATCTTACAAGGATGTGGATTCTTGACTTAATACCTTTGTTTTTGTGTTTAGGGGAGAACTTGGACAACCCGGAGGAGGATAGCTACATCATTGACGAGTCTTTAGAAGATTGAAGTGCAAAAAGGTAACGGTGATGGGTTACTCGACTTTTATGTTAAAATTGTGTGAATTATGTAGTATTAAACTCATATGAATGTTAAATTTGGTGTCTTTCATGCCTTGGGGTGATTTGGTGTTGAGTAGATGACTTGTATGATGATCCTCACATGTTTAATGAGTAATTTCATGCCTTGTTCTAATATGGTGAAATATGAGATTGTATTAAAGGAATCCTCTCATAATCACATGATTAAACTTCTTTTTAATGATTAATGAACAACCCCATATGTTAATTACATCTTCAAAGTGGTAATTTTATGAGTATTCATCATATTGGAGAAGTATGAGATGATTAAATGAAAGATAGTTGAATTTGGAGGACTTTGGATGTTGTTCATTGTTGTTTTCGTGTACAGGGTGTCCCTGCCGGTGGGCCGGCAGCCGGCCTGCCAACCGGCAGCGAGACCATGCCTCCCCGAGTTGAAAAACAAGGGGAATTAGTATTTGTATGACTTTTTAGGTGGGCCGTGCAGCCCGGTCTACCAACCGTGCAAAGCACCTCTTGTGTTTATTTAAGTTCAATGTATGTCCCCGCCGGTGGACCGCAAATCGGTCTACCAAACCGGCAGCGAGGACAAATGCAATTTGGTGTCTTTTATAGCTGGGTGTGTTCCCTGCCGGTGGGCGGCGTGGTCTACCAAGCAAAACACACACATCAAGATTTTTACTTTGTTTCATCTTTAGCGAGTGTTCCCTGCCGGTGGGCGGCGGAGGTGGTCTACCGGCAAAACACACACATCAGTACTTTTACTTTGTTTCATCTTTAGCGGTGTTCCCTGTAGGTGGGCAATGGCGGCGGTCTACCCAAGCAAAACACACACATCAAAGCATTTTTACCTTGTTTCACCTTGCGGCGGGTATCCTTTGCCGGTGGGCAGCGTAGGGTGCCCACACCGGCAGAGTGCACCTAATATTGTTTTACTCCTATACTTTATGCATGCCTCACATGAATTGTTTACGTTATGTTTGGGTAACCTTTGTTGCTCGTAATTGTGGACCAAGTGTGACTTTTACATTGTGAGACTACTTGACAATACCTTATTAGCCTTTTCGGACCTTTGGATACGAGTGCGTACCATGTTTCCGGATTAGGATACCCTTCCGCCTTTCTTCGGACCTTTGGATACGAGTGCGTGCCATGTTTCCGATTAGAGGTTACTCGACCTTTGGATACGAGTGCGTGCCATGTTTCGAGTCTTGGATACGATTTGGTATCGTTTGTCGAATCGGGTGTCGTCCATCCCGAGAGTCTGGATCCAGGTTTAGACTAGGACCGTATTATGATCGTCGTCCTACCAAGAGGTTGGAGTCTAGAGGGTTGTCTTGTTTGAGTCTATACTTTGTAATTTGTCTTACATTTGGGTTGAGTCAATATTTGACCGTTGGACCTAATTATTCTTCTCACATTTATGCATAACTACTCTTATTGCATTTTGTATATTAATCATGATTCCCTTGTCACCGTAAGTGTTTATTCTTATACTTGTTTATTTAATTACATTCCTAATTACTTGTATTTTGACATATTGTGGCTGGGAGAACCCTGAGTTACTCCCCACTGACTGTGGCTTTCATATTTATTATGAATGACAGGTTGGTGATGAAGCTTAAGTGGGCAAGACCGTGTGAGCTAGCGAGTTCTTACCTTGGACCTTATTTAGTTATCACATAATAGACTCACCTACTTTTCGAATCTACGTTAATTCGTGGGATATCTTTTCCCCAATAAACAGACTTGTATTGTAAACTTAAAGCTAACTATCTAAACTTATTTATCGTGTTGGTGATACCTCGCGTTGGACTTCATTAGAAGTCTTAAAAGTTTTCAAAATCTCGTGTTTCCGCCACGATTTACTAGTTATATTTAGTTGCCTCAACGAGGGGTGTCACATATGATGCATAGAGGGGATGCCATGGGAGATTTGACAGTGCAGCCTGATCTTTATGATGATATTCGTGGTAAACGGGCTTTAGACCCTAAGATGGTGGAGTGGAGAACTGGAGTAGAGAAAGGGACAGTGTCTAGATTCTCTATTCATTCAGATGGTAGTTTAAGGTTTGATGGGAGGTGGTGTGTCCCTAATGATGAGGAGCTGAAAAAGACACTCATGACAGAGGCACATTGTACACCATATTCAGTACATCCAGGTGGTGACAAGCTATACAAGGATTTAAAGAACACGTTCTGGTGGCCTGGGATGAAGAAAGAGACAGCTGAGTTTGTGGCCCGTTGTTTAACATGCCAGAGAGTTAAAGGGGAACAACGACGACCACAAGGTAGGATTCAGTCTTTAGAGGTACCTGAGTGGAAGTGGGAATCCATTTCTATGGATTTTATCGTGGGTTTGCCAAAGAGTCAATAGGGTAACAACATGATATGGGTTATAGTGGATCGACTGACCAAGTCAGCTCATTTTGTTCCAATAAAAGATACATGGACTAAAGCACAGTTAGCATCGGCTTATCGGAAGAATGTGCTGAAGTTACATGGGGTGCCTAAGGACATAGTATTTGACAGAGATGCGAGATTTATCTCAAGGTTTTGGAAAGAGTTGCAGGAATCTTTGGGAACAACTTTGAAGATGAGTACAACATTTCATCCTGCGACAGACGGTCAGACCAAGAGAACAATCAAGACTCTTGAGAATATGTTACGAGCTTGTGTGATGGATTTTAGTGGTAGCTGGTGTGGACATGGGACCATGGGGGCGCTTGGGAGAACAAGCGTATGCATTTGTGGAGTCGCCACCAATTTTATGGGAAATTGGAACCGTTCGAATACCTCATGCCATGTCAAGACACAAAGTAGTGACATGAACACCAAGAACTCATTATCCTTAGCATTCTATGTCTAGAATGACTCTCGTGGATGCCAATGAACACGGATGTTCACAGAGATCTTGAGTAAGGGGTGAGGGTACAGATTAGGAAGCTCTTTTAATCGAACACCTAATCCCGCCCGCCTCGATAGCGGCCTCTACTAATGATTAGGGAAGTTTATCTATACTCGATATATTGTCGATTATATGCATGCAATGCAACATCCATTGGATTAATCCTAGCATGTGAGAATTAACTAAGTCGGTGAACCAGTAATTTATCATACAATTGGGTCAAAGTAGAGATTTAAGTTCAATTACATGCGAAGGCATACAAACAATATGATAATAAAAATGCAATAATAAAATAAATAAAATTACAGTAATTACATCGGATTTATGATCTATGTCGAAAATACCTTTAAAACGGATAATTTGATAAAGAAAGAATAAATAAATGAACGAACAGAAATTAAGGCGATAATACGAATAAAAGTTAAATTAAATACGTATAAATTAGGTCAAGGCAAAACGGGAGTTCAGAGACAGAAGTCAACCTGGAACAGGCGCAGCAGAGCTGCGCCCTCTGCAAGAGGCGCAGCAGTTGCTGCATCTGTTCCAAGGCTGAGTTCTGGCTGTGAAGCCGGAACTGCAAATTAGTAGTATTCGTCGGTGATTTTAATGATTGATTACGATATTCGACTCGGATGAAAGTGATTTAATACATTAATTACATGTGAATGAGTCATAAAAACGATAAAACATGGATGAAACGAATGTAAACGAATTAAATACATGAACGAAGGATTGATTAATGACATAGGTGAACTAACTAGGTTAAATATGACGAATTAATGATGGACTAATGATGAATAAACAGATGGAAATATATCAAAGATCGAATTCCAGCGACTCAATATGAATGAATCGAATCTCTACAACCCGGATTGAATTTAATGACGAAAACCCGCAAATATTGGATTATAAGGGATTTAAGTCGGGAATTTAACGATGAACTATATGTTAAATGATGAATAATATATTACATATTGGAATTATTATGCTTAAATCATGTCAAAGAACAATGAACAAACAAAAGAAAATAAAGAACGAACGAATTGACAAAAGATGAAGGAAGAAGAAAGGAAGCAGGAACTGCGACAACCTCACGAAGAGGCGCAGCAGGTGCTGCGTCCCTTCGAAGAGGCGCAGCAGGTGCTGCGTCCTTTCTCGACGGTTGTTCTCTGATAATCCGTAAAAAGGTTTTCAACAAGGTTTTTAGAAATCGGTTTTAATTGTATTTTCGACATAAACCTTACATTAATGATTACAAATTAAATAACAATAAATAAAAGAGAGATTTACACCCTCAGACTTACATGTTTGACGAAACGAGATGGACTAAGTATACGTTTAGTAATGCTCGACTCGAATGTAGATGAAAGTGCCCTCGTAAGAGGAAAACGATTAAGATTGATTAAGTTGATTGATTGTGGAGTTGGTCAAATTGGTCGGTCATGCAAACGAGGCTGGTGCTCAGAAGGATACGAGCTTACGTGGTCGAAAGTTCAAGCACGTAGACGCCAAAAAGTAAGAACGTGGTCTAGAATGCAAAGGGAGAAGAGAAGGGCGGACACTCGCGTGAGAAATATGAGGAGCAAAGGCTCCTATTTATACTAATCACGTGAAGAACTAGGGTTTTCGGAGAGACTTTGGAAGTGAATCTCGAAAAGATATGAAAATGATACGAAAAATACAAAGAAAAGGACTTGGGAAGAGGCGCAACAGTCACTGCGTCTCTTGGAAGAGGCGCAGCAGTCCTGTGGAAGAAAGATTTCCGTGTTTAATTTATGGAATAACATATTAATCTTATTTTCTTTAATATTTTGTATGAATATTACGGGAAATTCTTTACCAAAGACTAAAAGATTGGAAAAGATTTATAAAAATATGGAATAGAAATATCCGGAACATTCCAGAACATTCTGACTCGGGATTTTAGCGGTTATCAGAAAATGAAGACGGTTTTAGGCCCGGACTCCAAATATACTCTAATTACTGTCAAAACGACTGTATCGGCGCGTAGATGACATTTAAGAGGTAGACATCAGTGTTTGAGCAATCACTTGACGATAAACTTACGAACTGTCACAAATCGTTCCGCGTACCAAACATGCGGCCCAATCATCACCGGGTGGTTTGCGGGAGGTGCAGAAATGAGGTGTCTGCAGAGCCCCCACTTTGACCGAGGCTTGGACAAGGCGAAAGTCAAAGTATAGCCATCAGGTCAATCAAAGATTACAACCTGACGACTATGGCGACGCGAGGCGGCTCAAGGGGTCTGAACCAAGGACCTGTCATCGGGAACATTTTAGAGTCTGTCGACTATCGGGGAGGGTCGTTTAAAGTCCATTAGACTACGTAAGGTAGCTCGCCAGCCATAAGAAGAGATCATACCTGAGACTTCTTCTCGAGATGCTTCGGGAGGTGCATAGTAGCTAAGGTTAAGCGTAGGAGCTAAGATTAAGCGTAGGAGCTAAAGTATAGCGTAAGAGCTAAAGGATAGCGTAAGAGCAAAAGGAATATATAAGGATTTGTGCTAGGGTGTGGGACCCTAAAGGAAAGCATCAATGGGAAGGAGGCCAAATATAATTTCAAACTAAGGGGTAAGTAAGGCTCGAGTGTAAGAACTCTGCTGGTCTGGGAACTTCTGGAGAACGACGCCTTTATCGCGCTCCGTGGGGAAACAAGAAATATCGTGAGTAGCAAGACACAGGCGGGAACTGCTGGGAGAAATCTGCTTGGGTTGTCTTCAAACAAACTTCATAAGAACTTGAGAAGGACGATTGTATGTCGTGAACTCTCGTGGGGAAACCTTTTCGGGAACTCATCTCCATGTCTCGAGAGGGATTGTCTATCCGCTTACTCTCGCTGGGGAAACATAATGAAGACGTGTCGAAACACCTGTCAGAAAAATACTTGCTCGTTGTGACAAACAAGGTCTTGGAAGCAATAAATAATGTACGATAGTCTGCAGTTGGCTTAGAAAATGCGGATCCGGGTGAAGAATAATCGTCAAACGGACCAAATATGTGATGTAACACCAAGGAAGAGGCGCACCAAAGATGGGCCCACAAAAATAACGAACTCATAACGAATTTTTGAAAATCCGTATGAAGGGAAGTTGGGGAAGAGGCGCAGCAAGAGCTGCGTCCATTGGAAGAGGCGCAGCACCTGCTGCGTCTATTCCTGGGTTCGTCTCTGTCTGAGTAAAAACTCGACAGAACCCGTGTACATTCATTATAACAAAACACAAATTCTCTTAAAATTCTCTCAAATTCCAACGACATTCCGCCAAAACTTGATAAATATGTTGCATTAATCATGACTAACCGAGGTATGTGTCTCATTCTTGCTTAAACATCCGCATTTTGCGTAATTTGGATCGAAAAGATTAGGGTTTTCAACCCAATTAATTCGAAAATTTGGGGCTTTTCCCTCAAATGGATTTGTCTTGTAAAATTGACATTAGAAATGGACAATTGGTAATGTAAGGAACATAACCACGTATTTGTTTCGAATTTTCGTTGAGTTTTGAGCATTTGAGTGAAATTGAGACGGTTTCACAGCTAAACCGTAAATTGCTTCGAAAATGGCCTTAGGATTGCCCATTTGCGATGAAACTTGATATTTGGAATCCTCGTATGACGGGTAAACTTCCTACCATCTCGAAATTTTGGTTTGTGACGGCTTTTTCAAGACACTTTTCTAGGGCATAATCGCCGTTATAACGAAATGCTGTCGAAATTTCGACTCGAACCCATGACTAGGTTTCAACTTAGGCTTGACTTAACCCAAATTACCACATGAGTGATTGGGTTCATGGGAATACAGCCAAAGATGGCGAGAAAAGAGCGGTTTCGGGGCTTCTAAAACTCGAAAATCCCCTAATCAAGGTTTGTCGTCACTTGACGCGGCCTAAAATTACTTTAACGTTGCACGTGACGAGGATTATACTTCCAGGAGGGGTCCCATGGACATAGACACAGCCGTTGAGGCTTCTCGTGCTCTCGAGGAGGCTTTCACTGGTTTTGGGGCAGCTGCGGAGGTTGCTGAGGACGAGGTCCTCGAGGAGGAGGAGGAGGAGGCCCATAGGCGGGCCAACGTTGGGCGAGGTGGTCGTCAGCTGAGGGGAGCACCTACGTGGGCTGAGACTTTGGACAGCAGACACTTGCTTTGGGCTGCGGAGGGTCACCTGTCTTATAGGACGGGGAAGAGCTTGGTAATCTTGGATTCATTACTCGTCACTCATTTTCTTTCATTTCATTTGCTCATATCTTTTCCAATTTCATTCAAACTAAAGATAGCTTTTGTTTCAAATCACAATAGGAGGCCGGGAACATCAGATCATTCTCGGACTACACGACGATGATGGCGTGCTACGAGAGGCTGTCGGCGGAGGAGCGAGCCATGATCGAGCGGGGAGCGTTTGGCGCCCTGGTGCAGGCTTGGAGGTATATCGCCAAGAGGAAGCTGCGGGCTAACCTTAGCCTAGTCCGCGCTTTCTTGGACCGATTCTGGGATACGACTTCTACTTTTCACATGCCTTTTGGAGAGGTGGGAGTCATGTTGGAGGACTACGGCATGATCTCTGGTCTGCCGTGTGGGACCGAGGCGGTGGAGTGGCCGGAGACTGCCATGAGGGTGGACTCGGCCGAGGCTAGGAGGTTGATCGGCTGGAACTTGGCGCCGAAGGCTGCTGCAGTGCCTGGTTTGGTGCCTAGTTCTTACGTCCGAGACTACTTTGCGGGGAAGGCCCCGACACTGGTGGTGATTGACGGGAGGGAGACAGCTCCTCCTCCCTGTACAGCTGAGCAGAGGGCCCGCTTGTGGCTCTGGTGGTTTTTGTCTTCGATCTACCGCGGAGATAAGGGAGTGAGGCTGTCGACGAAGCTCCTTCCCTTTCTTTCTGACCTGAACTCCCTAGGACGTTGGGACTGGGTCACTGCTGGTTTTGCGGTCCTCATTCGCTTTATGAGGGCCATGGTTCGTCCGGAGTTGATGGAGAAGGGGACTTCTCCTGGTGCTGTCGGCCCTGGACTACTGTTGGAGGTATGAACCTTCATTTAAACTAAAATCACTTCTTTTCCTTATCGAATTGCGAAAGATCGTTATTGACTATCTTGCTCCACAGGCGTGGGTGTACTCCTACTTTCCGAGCCTCTCGCCCAAGAGGACGGAGTCGCTAGAGAAGGCCTATCCCGTTGTGAGGGATTGGCTGATGTGTCGCACGAGGACCAAGCGTTCCTCTCATGGTGTCTACCGGCGGGACGTGAACGCTCTCCAGCTGGACAGCGTGAGCATCTCACTTGTATTCGTATTGCTTCTTTATTACTTTTTAAACCGATCATAAGAGTGATTTCTTGCTTGTCTTTTCAGTGGGTGCCCAGGCCTTGGGCGGAGTACGCTGGCGCTCCTCCTTTAGTGGCTGAGGTCCTTCGACCTGGGAGCTCGAGCCGGTTGCTGTTGAGGACGTCGATGGGTCATGTGTGGTACTTGGGCGAGCGCTTGGCTCGTCAGTGCTCTCGGGATGTCTTGACGGTTCCCATCGATCCTCCTAGGACGATGTTCAGGGAGCCATCTGAGGCTGAGAGGGAGGCTGACTTGGCTGGCATTGGTGGTGACGCCCTCCTTCTTCTTGGTGAGGACTACTCGGCGTTCCTCTACGGGAGGTTGGCGTACTGGCCGGTTGTGGTGAGTATTTACTCTCCTCATGACCATTTTGAAATCATGATGAATGATCATCGATTTAATGGTAACCCTGTGTCTTTGCAGGAGGTTGAGGCGGCGGGCATTGAGCCCCCAGAGTACCCCGAGACCCTCGAGTACACTGACGCGACCGGAAGGACGACGCTCTCCGAGCTGCGTGACTTTGACGTGGCGGTGAGAGATGCTGGCTTGGACGATTGGTAGCATCTCATTCGGAGGGTGAGCCTCTAATTTGTATGATTTTTGTGTAAGAACATATTTGATTGAACTTATCCAATTATTGAGAAATTCTTTATTTGAAAATGCAGGTTGCGCTGTCCCGGTTTCTGGCATTATGGAGGGTAGCCAACCGGCTGCGAGCTACTGCCGTCGAGGCACTTGTCGGCGGTCGAGGACGTCAGGTATGAACCTTTCGTCTACTTCATTCTTGGATTTTCTACCTTTTCTTATGATTGCTTGAAACGATTGACATGAGCCAATTTTGTTGTTTGCAGAGGGAGCGTGAGCTGGAGCGTGAGCTGGAGCGAGAGCTGGCCCGGTCTCGGGAGGAGACAGCTCGTTTGTTGAGGGAGTTCGAGGTTCGCGACGCCGAGGTTGCTGCTCTCGAGGCGAGAGTTGCGGAGTTGGGCGGCGACCGGCAGTAGTTTTGTTGTTGTTTGTTTGTTTGTTTGATTGTTGGCTGTATTTTGCACATTTGTACATTTTAGGACTCACATATTTTGGATACTTGGATCTTGCTTGGGGCTCGAGCCCCTAGTTTATTTCTACATGTTCCTTCTTTTGTATATATGATGGTCTGAGTGCCTTTGCTGCTGGGTTGCGTTGTTTGTACCTGCAGGTTAGCTTTTAACAGGTTTGGTAGATGACGGTTTACGCCGTCATGCTGCCGACATTTACATAGAAATTCACGTAAAAGCATACATTTGTATATATGGCCTAAATTAGCGCAAAACGAATGACTCAAAAGAATGCAAGAGAATGCAAAAATGCAAAAAAATTTGCCGGAAATGACCGGACGGTAGGGAGGGTTACCCCAAAAAAATGAAAAAATAGAAACCTATAAGTTATAAATGTAATGTAGGACGGGAGTGGAATGATTCCCAAAAATAAAATAATAAAAAAGAAATATATTACATTAAATTGGAGAAATGATTCCCCGAAGAAAAAAAGAAAAAGAAAGAAAAAATATAAGTGTGCTAAAATGACGAAAATACTGATATTGCCTCGAAATGCGTGCCCGCGGAATTAGGAAACACGAACTATGGTAACTTTGACGTATTTACCAAAATAATAACCCGTATGAATAGGAAATTATTCGCTAGGGAATTTAGGAAAGATCCAACGCGGAAAAATCACAGAGAAACTGCTGAGGAAGAGGCGCAGCTGGAGCTGCGTCCCTTTGAAGAGGCGCAGCAGGTGCTGCGCCTGTTCCCAGGTGTATCCGTCCTGGCGGATTTTAGGAAACATATTTTAGTATAAATAGAAACGTCGATAGGAGTTTTATTCACACAATTCTTCCGTCTCTTCCTTCGTCTTATTACATAAAGTTCTCAAAATAATCATTCATCATGAATACTTTAGAGATTTGTCTAAAAGAGTGGAATAATGAGTTTTCCAACATAGAGAAACACGACATGGGTGCTTATAACCTTGAGTCGTTGTTGAGCTTGAAGCTTATTAAAGTGGTCAAACCGTTCCTAGACGCTTGTCTTGATTATTGGGACCCGAATTATCACGTTTTTGCTTTCCTCGGAGGTGACATTTGCCCATTTACTGAAGAAATTGCTGCGATCGGTGGGTGGGACCCAGAACACTTGCCTGCTATTCCTTCTACTTCACAAGGGTATAAAAACAAGTTTAGAGACTTGCTTGGGTTGACAAGAATTGAGGTGGACCGTCTAGTGACCTCGAAAGGAGTGCGAATGTTGGACTTTATTGACCGATTCATTAACAAGGCCGACCCCACCATCTCTTATGTTGCTAGGTGAAGGGCATTCAGATTTTGCTTGTTACATGTTTATGTCCTTCAAGGGCATTTTGATGAGGATTTGAGAGGTGATCCCCGTTTCCTGAGCCTAGTTGAGCAAATGGAACTGCGCAGGAGCCCAGACTGTTTATGTTTAGGAGAGATCCTATTGGGTTTGGATAACAGGAAAGCCAACCGTGACCTACCTTATTTGGGAAGTCCCATTATCTTGCAGGTAAAAGAATAAGGAATTTCTTCTCTTTTTCTCTTTCTCTCTTTTTTTTCGTTTTTTTTTTCGTTTTTTTTTTTGTGTTTTTTTTTTGACACCTGCTTTTAGGTAGGTTTGGCTTATGGATCGTCTTCGATTGATCGAGCCCCCAGTTAATGTTCCTACCTATCATGTTCGCTCAATTTTTATGAGGACTAGGCTCTACATGGTGGACTTCACTCGAGTCTGCAATTATTGGGAAAACAAATTGAAGAGTGATGATGGCCCCTTGATTAGATGGATTGTACCATGGTGGCATCTCAAATCTGTCACTGGAGTATCTTCCTTGGATCCTACTCGATCCGTGCCCCTTCCTGGCTTGAAATTCATGGTATGCATCTTCTTAGAGAGGCTGATGAGACAGGTTGGACTGAAACAGACAATCCCGGAGCTTGACACTGTTCCGCAGACTGCCGTGGTGCTTACTACTGAGAGCCGAAGGGAGTGGGCCATTAAATAAGCTCAAAGAAACGTATGGTTCCTGAACTCTTCTGTTAGTGCCTTATGGGTGTCAGATTCCTATCTGCGGTGGAGGAAAGCTACTACTCCGGAGGAGCGTGAGAGATTGAGGAAGCGCGAGCCCGTTGACTACAAGGCGCGCGAGGTGGAAAAGGAGAAAGAGAAGCATCTGACTGAGGGAGAGGAAGAAGCGGGGCTTCGAGTTGTTCATCCGTCGAAGAAACCGAAGACTTCTCCTGCGTTGAGATGGTTGTTGGCAAGGATGGCAAAGCGAGACCACGAGAGAGACCATTGGTGATTAGGTCTGAAGTGGCGCAGGAGCGTCCGACTCGAGGTCGTGACAAGAAATATGACAAAAATGACAAGGGCAAAGGGAAGATGGAAGAATAGCCCAAGTCTTTATTATTATTTACTATTATTATTATTGTAATAAGAAGGTGGGTTTTTAGAATCCTAGCCTATTTTATTTTTTTCTTTAGCGTTATTATTATTATTATTATTATTATTATTATTATGTAACGTATTATTATTATTATTGGAAAATGAATGAAATAAAGGAGGTTAATTGGTTATGAAACCGTTGTGATTTTCTATTTATTATTCTTGTCAAATTCCAAATGCAATCGCAAATGTCCTTCTATTTACATTTCGAAATTAATGGGTTGTATCTTGCGAAGGATTGCCTACGTATTCATTAAGAAAATGAAATCAAACCCTTGCGCGTAGTTCGAGTAAATGTAAAAGAATAATTGTTCTAAGCAAGAGCTTGTAATGAACTTAGAAGATAAGCATGAGCTTTTTACTTACTCTTAAGGTGCAATTTAGTTTATTTGACGATGTGAGGATGACAATTTTCAAAGTGCAAGAGCAAGGTGACATTAGCTTATTCAGCTTGGCTAGGGGTCGTTTATTTAGTGTCACAAGAGCGACACGTGGGGTTACGCGAGGCGCGTTTTTGTTCCTATTCTAGGCATAGTACCGTTTTAGTTGGTCAAGGTTTGTCGGGTTGGCAAATTCATTCCCATCTAGGTTTGTGATTCTAACCGCACCCCTTGGAAGTATGGACTTGACTAGAAATGGGCCAGCCCAATTAGGTTTGAACTTTCCTCGTGGATCGACAGGTAAAAGGGCTCTAATTGACTTGAGTACTAAGTCTCCTTCCTTGATGTTCCTTGGCTTGACCCTTTTGTTGAAAGCTCATTTGATACGTGATTTATATGTTTGGACATTATGTAATGCGCGTAGCCTACGTTCATATAGGAGGATGAGTTCTTCATATCTATCCCTCTTCCAATCGGCTTCTGGGATTTGGCTCTCGAGTAAGATACGTAGGGATGGTATTTCTAACTCGACTGGATGTACAGCTTCCATGCCGTAGGTTAAATAGAAAGGGGTGGCCCCAGTGGGCGTCCTAACAGATGTACGTTATCCCCACAACGCAAAAGGTTTCTTGCTCGGCCAATCTCGATATTTGTCAATCATTTTCTTGAGAATTGTGACAACATTCTTATTTGTCGCCTCTACCGCGCCATTAGTCTGTGGTATATATGGCGAAGAGTGGTGATGCTTAATTTTGTACTTGGCTAGCAGTTGCTCAGTCTCAGCTTGGAAATATGATCCATTATCACTAATGATCTCATGTGGGCAACCGTATCGACAAATGATGTTGTTTTGTATGAACTTTGCTACATTTTTAGCCGTGAGACTACTGTAGGAAGCCGCTTCTACCCATTTGGTGAAATAGTCAATTGCCACTAGGATGAAACAGTGACCTCCTGTTCCGGCTGGAGTTATCTTCCCGATTATATCAATTCCCCAGGCAGAAAATGGCCAAGGAGATGTCATCGTATAGAGCAATGAATGAGGGACATGCTGTACATTCCCGAAGATTTGGCAGTTGTGGCAATGTCTTACATATTTGATGCAATCGGATTCCATTATGGTCCAATAATACCCCAAACGTGTGATTTTCTTTGCCATCATGGGCCACTCATGTGAGGACTGCATTCTCCATCATGGACTTCTTCCATCACTTTCCGCGCCTGTGAATGTTCAAGGCAACGTAGGATTACACCAAGAGGTGTTCTTTTGTATAACTCTTCTTGCATGAGGACGTATTGGGAATCTAGTAGGCATATAACACGTTGTCCCCTTTTGTCCATATCCGGTGGATAGGTACCGTTGAGCTTGAAATTTAGGATTGCTTGGAACCAAGGTTCCTCTGTGATTTCCTCTTCATCGGTGATTTGGTGGACATAAGCTGGCTCTGACCGTCGTTCGATACATAAAGGCATTTCCACCATGTCATCTGGCATATTAATCAGAGATGCAAGTTTTGCAAGAGCATCTGCAAATTGATTTTCTTCTCGGGGTAGGTGTAGGTGGGTCACATGATCAAAGAATTGGGCAACTTGGTCTATTCTGGCTTGATAAGGTGCTAGGCTTTCGCTTCGGATTTTCCAAGATCCCGTAACTTGATTGATTATCAGGGACGAATCCCCATGCACTCGGAGGTTTTTAATGCCCAAGCTCACTGCCGCTTGTAGTCTAATGAGACAAGCTTCGTATTCTGCAGCATTATTTGTCACCTCGAAGTCGAGTTTGACAGAGATTGGTGTATGCTCGCCTTCAGGAGAAATGAGCAACACTACTATTCCAAATCCTCTTAAGTTGGATGCTCCATCAAAGTAAAGGTCCCAGGAGTCTACATCGGTTTGGAGTATATCCTCGTCTGGAAATGACCAAGTATCTATTGTTTGTGCATTATTGATGGGATTTTCTGCAAAGAATTCGGCCACGGCACGCCCTTTTATAACATTCAGAGGCACGTAATTGAGATCAAACTCTGAGAGCATCAAGGTCCATCTTGCTAGGCGTCCGTTGAGGACGGGTTTCTCGAAGAGGTATTTGACAGGGTCCATTTTGGAGTATACATTGACGGAGTAGCTAAGCATGTAATGACGTAGCTTCTTCGTTGCCCACACAAGAGCGAGGCATGTCTTTTCGAGTTGTGAGTATTTGCACTCGTACTCCAGGAACTTCTTACTAAGGTAGTAGATAGCCCTTTCTTCCTTTCCTACGATTTGAGCTAGCATGGCGCCCATGACTGTTTCGGTTACCGTGAGATATAAACCAAGAGGTTGAACTCGTTGAGGTGGCATGAGCACTGGTGGTTTAGCTAATATCTCCTTGATTCGGTCGAATGACTTTTGACAGTCATCATCCCGCATGGTGGGATCTGTTTTCTTGAGCTTTTTGAAGATAGGTTCACAAATCATGGTGAGCTTCGATATGAATCGACTTATATATTGCACTTTTCCCAGGAATCCCCTGACTTCTTTTTCCGTTTGAGGTTGTGGCATTTCGATCAGAGCTTTGATCTTGTAAGGATCTATTTCTATACCTCTTTGGCTAACGACGTATCCCAGGAGTTTGCCAGATGTTACTCCGAATGCGCATTTCTGAGGATTGAGCCTCATGTTGTACTTTCGTAGCCTTGAGAAGAATTTGCGAAGGTTCGCAATATGCCCCTCTCTATCCTTGGACTTGACAATCATGTCATCTACGTATACCTCAACTTCTTTATGCATCATGTCATGTAGGAGTGTGGTTGCGGTGCGTTGATATGTAGCTCCGGCGTTGATTAACCCAAATGGCATGACCGTATAGTAGTAGGTTCCCCATTGAGTGACAAAGGCGGTCTTATGCATGTCTTCTATGGCCATCTTGATTTGGTTGTAACCCGCGTACCTATCCATGAAGGATAGTAACGCGTGATCTGCGGTATTGTCCACCAATATGTCGATATATGGTAGAGGAAAGTCATCCTTAGGACTTGCTTTGTTTAAGTCTCTAAAGTCAACACAAACACGGATTCTCCCATCCTTTTTGGGTACGGGTACTATGTTAGCTACCCAGTCAGAGTACTCGGAAACTTTGATGAACCCGGCTTTGAATTACTTATCGACTTCTTCCTTAATCTTGAGAGCCCATTCTGTCCTCATTCGACGAAGCTTCTGTTTCACGGGTTTGAAACCTGGCTTAATTGGGATTCTATGTTCGGCGATATCCCTATCGATCCCTGGCATGTCTTTGTAGGACCAAGCGAAAACGTCTTTGAACTCGTGCAGGAGGTCTATGAAACTGACCCTTTCGGTAGAGCTCAAGGTAGTCCTTATCCTAAGTTCTTGGGGTTCTAGTTCGGTTCCTACATTGATAGGTTTGGTGTTCTCTATTACTGGTCCCCCTTCCCCCTCTTGTAGTATTTCCTTGGCTATGTAGGGAGGTATCATCGTAAACAGAATTGCATTCAAGATAACACAAAGAGTAAGCAGAACCTGATTTATTCATATTAAAGTTTGAGAAAAGTTGAAACAAAGAAGCCATCTGATCTGTGGTCAGCGGCGGCAAAGGGACAGTTGTTGGGGCATTTCCCGAACTACTGTTAATATTTGTGGCTAAGCTAGGAGAAACAAAGGGAATAAGGATGACGACAGGAGGAGACTCCTTATTAACTTCTCTAGACTCTGACTCCGACTCTGACTCTGACTCGAATTCATCGTCTTCTGGTTCTCCCTTGAACATCTCTCCTTCTCCAGTGGTGAGCTTGAAGAGTCTTCCTTGATTATTGGTCCACTTGATTGATTTTCTCCATCCTTTCTGCTAGTTCGCGTTTGTTTCTGTGATTAACGCGGTAGGGTTGAAGTGATCGTCTTGAAGTATCATGGTAATGATCTTATCCTGCGCGGCTCTAACAAATCGATCTTCTCCAAATAGTAGACTAACAGCTTGTTCGTCTAAGCAAGGTGCTTGACGGGCCTTGACGGTAGGAACCGTTTCTGGAGGAATGAAGTAGCAATCGTGAAAGATCTCGATTCCGGCTATCTTCCTTCCGAGATAGTGCCAAGGTTCGGGAAATCCGTGAAAGAGTTTTTGACTTCCTTCCCTAACAAAGTATCCATTTAGGGTAGGGAGATATGGTCGCATTTGGACTCCTACGTGCTTACGGCTTTGAATTTGAGCGAGCATCTCGAGAACTTCCTCTTTAGTGGGTTCGTATCCTAGTCCCAGTGGTACTCTTTTTTAGTTGCCTTCATTGTAGGGTGCGAAGGTATTTCTTCGGGCAGGATTCAAAGACATTCCCGGGAAGTATCCCTGGGATTTGAGTATGTGGTTGACCACCAAGTTGGAGTAAGTATCGTAGTATAGGGGTGCCAACTCACTTTCTATGACACTTATGCTTTGAAAGCCCCCAAGTTCGTATACTGGATCCGCAAGGACTTGATTATTTGACTTCTTTTCAATTGTTGCCTTGATTGGCGACGAAGTGATCGTCACCACTTTGCCATTTAGTGGGATTTTGATCTTTTAGTGAAGGGTGGATGTTACCGCTTTGGAAGCATGAATCCAAGGTCTTCCCAGAAGTATGTTGAGAGAAGCTTCGATGTCCACTATTTGAAAGTTAACCCTTCGCTCAATTGGCCCAGTTGCTATTGTTAGGTTAACGAGTCCTACTACCTTTCATCGTGTACCATTATATGCGCGGACACCTTGGTTGGTAGGGGTCCAATCCGACTCTTTCATGCCCAGTTTGTATGCCGTTTTCAAGGGTATGACGTTGACCGCGGAGCCATCATCCACCAAGGTCATTGGCACATTCTTCTTTAAGAAAACGACAGTGATGTAAAGAGCCAAGTTATGACTAGCGCCAAAGGGCGACAAATCTTTATCTGAGAAAGTAATAGAATTACTTAGCTTCGGTGATTCTTGGAAGACCAAGTTGACTACATCGTCGGGTGTGGAGTTATGTGCTACGTTTAGTTTGGCCAAAGCTTGCAGTAAAGCTTGGCGATGTGGGAATGAGCTTGCTACTAGCTGCCAGACTGAAAGATCAGCCTTTGTCTTCTGTAATTGCTTTTGCAAATGATCAGTGGAGTCTTCTTCGTTATCATTTTGTGTGATAACGTTGGTTGGACCATTTTGAGTAGTATTTTGATATGGACGTCCTGAACGAGTTAGATGGTCTACATCTTGGTCTTCACCATTTTGGACTATTTCCTTGACTAGGGAGTGTTCAATGAGATACTCATCTTCATCATCATCGGCCCATACTCCATTGACTGTAGCTAGTTCCCTCATTCTTATGATCTCGTCCTCTAATTGCGTAATTTGGTCGATTAGTTTATCAACCACGGCGACTACTTGCATAGTAGCATTTTGGGAGAATATTAGTGGCGCATGTTCTTTAGGTGTTGCATTAGGGTCATGTAGAGTTGTCACCATATTTTCCAATTCCGAAACTTGCCTATCCACACTTTTTGCCCATGCGATGAAGTCGGTAATAGTAGGGGAAATGATAGAGTAGAACCCTTCATTCTCAATCGCGTGGATCTCATCTTCGATTGGAGAAATGAGGTGTGAGCATTCTAAGGTAGATTCTTCACCTGTGATCACTAGAATTCCAAGAGGATTCTGAGTGTTGTTGGGCTTACCTCCCGGTGGTATGGTAGTCGACCATCCTCAATCATATCTTGAAGCACATTTTTCAACTTGTAGCATTTTTCTGTGTCATGTCCCTTACCCCTATGATATTCGCAGTATGAGTTCTCATCCCAGAACTTGGATTTCTTTTCTGGTTCGGGTGTAGGGCCTATGGGTTGGAGTTTGCCTTGTTTCATCAACCTTTTTAGAGCGTTGGAGTAAGTGTCCCTAAGATTTGTAAATTTCCTCGGTGGGGTACTCTTCTTGGATGGCTCGAGGAGATTAACTTCATCGGTCTTGCTAGTGGAGCCGTAAGAATGACTTTTTGAGCCTTGATATCCTCGGCCTACCGTTTTGGGCAAGAGCCCTTTACAGATGTCATCTTCGATCCTTGTTCCTAGTACGGTTAAATCTTTGAAAGTTTTGATGTTTTGGTACCTCAAATGACTCGCATAGATGGGTTTTAGGTTGTCCACGAACTTTTCCACGAGGGTAGCTTCGTCTGGGCGTTCAACTAGTTGGGTACTAGTCTTCCTCCACCTACTTAGGAAGTCGGCGAAACCTTCCTTGTCATTTTGGGTAAGAACCTCTAAAGTGCGCATGTTAACTTGGATCTCCGCATTATCCGCATATTACTTAGCAAACTCGATTGCGGCATCTTCCCAAGTAGCGATCTTCTTATGTTCTAGAGAGTAGAACCATTGCTTTGGAATGGTGTCAAGAGATGAAGGAAAGATCCTTAAGAACATCTCGGGTTTGATGCCTTTGATAGACATGTAGTCCTTGAAAGCACGGATGTGGTTCAAAGGGTTTTCATATCCCTTGAATCCAGGGATGCCCGTCATGTTAAAGTTGGTTGGCAACTTGGAACTCACTGCCTCATACTTACGGTTATTTTCCCTATAAATGTCATCCCCTTTGAGATACATCAATTGTTCTTTTAAGTATTGGAGTCGTTTCTCGGCTGCAGTCATTCCTATGGGAGGGTTTTCTTCCCCGAAGGCGTTCACAAAGCCATCATCTATTTCACTTTCCCGAGAAGTCAACCTTGTTTCTACGGTATAGATTCGGCCTTCGATGGTGTCGAGGCGATCATAAACTTGGTCTTGAGTAACTTGGAGACGAGCCAGTGCGGTTAGGATTTGATCATTACCATTCTGGAGTTGATTAAAGTTCACGTCACTTGTTTCAGGCATCTTGGAAACTGAACAAGAGATCGGTGACGAATCGAAACACGATCGACCATCCTAGCACACTTACTAAGAGAGAAATTTTTTTGACTCAGGAAGTGGGTGTGTGCCACTTGTGTCGAGTGAGCTTTGAAGAAATGACGAAATTTGAAAAATGTTGGTCCTAGTCAACTGTAGTGTAGTTGTAGGAGTGGACTCGAAGTGAGGTTTTGAAAAGGGCTTAGGCCCGAAATTTTGACTCGACAAATGGACAGAGTTTTGACTCGGTTTTGTACTAATCATTGGCCTTTTCGAAATTTACATTTTAAAGGGATTTTGATTTTACAAAAATCGTCATGCTTTCGTTTAGAAATGGTGATCATGTAAGGTACCAACATTTATACAAGCATTATAACGGGATGCTGAGTGCATTTAAAAGGGTTTTGGTTTAAAGGGTGGGTTTCCATACCGAACAATCAAACCCGAAGTCTGTGGAGAGGCTCGTACCAAACAAGAGTAAGACCGATTCCTAGTCCATTTCCTCAAGTAGTGAAAGCCCTTGATACAAACAAGAGTAAGTACCATGGTATGGATGACGTCAATCGCTATCCATCCTTAGGCCCAAATAAGAATTAGGACCATTTAGACGGGACGATTGGTCGATTGGGTTGGGTTGGGCCTAGGAAAGCCGAATGAAATGATCTAGGAAGACCGAGTTATGAAAACCGACAATTGTCTTGTACAAACTATTCCCTAACCTTGTTCAAGTTTCACCCTTTTGGCTACATGTAAGTGTATTATCCCCAGCGGAGTCGTCAAACTATGGACATGGACCATGGGGTCACTTGGGAGAGCAAGCGTTTGCATTTGTGGAGTCGCCACCAATTTTTATGGGAAATTGGGACCGTTCGAATACCTCATGCCATGTCAAGACACAAAGTAGTGACATGAACACCAAGAACTCGTTACCCTTAGCATTCTATGTCTAAAATGACTCTCGTGGATGCCAATGAACATGGATGTTCACAGAGATCTGGAGTAAAGGGTGAGGGTACGTATTAGGAAGCTCTTTTGATCGAACACCTAATCCCGTCCGCCTCGATAGCGGCCTCTACTAATGATTAGGAAAGTTTTCTATACTTGATATATTGTCAATTATATGCATGCAATGCAACATCCATTGTTTTGATCCTAACATGTGAAGAATTAGACTAAGTCGGTAAACACGTAGTTTTAGCATACAATTAATGTCAAAGTCGGGTTTTAAGTTCAATTACATGTGAAGGCATACAAGCAATACAGTAAATGAAATACAATAAATACAATAAAGAAAATTACAATAATTACAATGGGATTAGTTGATTTATGTCGAAAATACATCTAAAACGGATGGTTTGAGAAAGAATAAATAAAGGAATCAACGAACAGGAATTAGAGTTATAATACGAGTAATAGTTAATTAAATACGCACTTAAGAAACTAGGTCAAGGCAGAAACGGGAGTTCAGGGACAGAAATCAACCGGGAACAGGCGCAGCAGAGCTGCGTCCCTTGGAAGAGGCGCAGCAGTTGCTGCGTCTGTTCCTGGGTTGAGTTCTGGCTGTGAAGCCGGAACCGCAACTCGTTAATATTCGTTGGTGATTTTAATGATCGATTATGAACAATTGACTCGGATGAAAGTGATTAGCATATTATTTACATGTGAATAAGGTCATAAAAACGATAAACATGGATGAAAACTAATGTAAACGAATTAAATACATGAACGAAGGATTGATTAACAACATAGGTGAACTAATTAGGTTAAATATGGAGAATTAATGATGGACTAATGATGAATAAACAGATGGAAATATATCAAAGATCGAATTCCAGAGACTCAATATGAATGAATCGAATCTCTACAACCCGGATTGAATTTAATGACGAAAACCCGCAAATATTGGATTATATGGGATTTAAGTCGGGAATTTAACGATGAACTATATGTTAAATGATGAACAATATATTACATATTGGAATTATTATGCTTAAATCATGTCAAAGAACAATGAACAAACAAAAGAAAATAAAGAACGAACGAATTGACAAAAGGCGAAGGAAGAAGAAAGAAAGCAGGAACTGCGGCAGCCTCACGAAGAGGCACAGCAGGTGCTGCGTCCCTTCGAAGAGGCGCAGCAGTTGCTGCGTCCTTTCTCGACGGTTGTCCTCTGATAATCCGTAAAAAGGTTTTAAACAAGGTTTTTAGAAATCGGTTTTAATTGTATTTTCGACATAAACCTTACATTAATGATTACAAAAAGTAAATAACAATAAATAAAAGAGAGATTTACACCCTCAGACTTACATGTTTGACGAAACGAGATAGACTAAGTATACGTTTAGTGATGCTCGACTCGAATGTAGATGAAAGTGCCCTTGAAAAAAGGAAAACGATTAAGATTGATTAAGTTGATTGATTGTAGAGTTGGTCAAATGGGTCGGTCATGCAAACGAGGCTGGTACTCAGAAGGATCCGAGCTTACGTGGTCGAAAGTTCAAGCACGTAGATGCCAAAAAGTAAGAACGTGGTCTAGAATGCAAAGGGAGAAGAGAAGGGCGGACACTCGCGTGAGAAATATGAGGAGCGAAGGCTCCTATTTATATTAATCACGTGAAGAACTAGGGTTTTCGGAGAGACTTTGGAAGTGAATCTCGAAAAGATATGAAAAAGATACGAAAAATACGCAGAAAAGGACTTGGGAAGAGGCGCAGCAGTCACTACGTCTCTTGGAAGAGGCGCAGCACCTGCTGCGTCTGTTCCCAAGTGGTTTCCTCCTGCGGAAGAAAGATTTCCGTGTTTAATTTATGGAATAACGGATTAATCTTATTTTCCTTAATATTTTGTAAGAATATTACGTAAAATTCTTTACCAAAGACTAAAAGATTGCCAAAGATTTATGAAAATATGGAATAGAAATATCCGGAACATTCCAGAACATTCTGACTCGGGATTTTAGCGGTTATCAGAAAATGAAGACGGTTTTAGGCCCGGACTCCAAATGTACTCTAATTACTGTCAAAACGACCGTATCGGCGCGTAGATGACATTTAAGAGGTAGACATCAGTGTTTGAGCAATCACTTGACGACAAACTTACGAACTGTCACAAATCGTTCCGCGTACCAAACATGCGGCCCAATCATCACCGGGTGGTTTGCGGGAGGTGCAGAAATGAGGTGTCTACAAAATCTCTCTAACCAGAACTCACACTTGGACAACTTAGAATATAGCTTTTGCTCCCTCAAGGTCTGCAACACAATCCTCAGATGCTCCTCATGTTCCTCCTTAGTCTTGGAATAGACTAAGATGTCATCGATAAAAACCACCACAAACTTGTCCAAAAACTGACTGAAAACTCTGTTCATCAAATCCATAAACACAGCCGGTGCATTAGATAACCCAAAAGGCATCACCACATACTCATAATGGCCATACCTCGACGTGAAAGTTGTCTTTGGTATGTTCACCTCCCTAATCTTCACCTGATGGTACCCCGACCTCAAATCAATCTTGGAAAAGACTGATGCACCACTCAACTGATCAAACAGGTCATCTATCCTTGGCAAAGGATACTTGTTCTTCACCGTCACTCGGTTCAGCTCCCTGTAATCTATACACACCCTCAAGCTCCCATCTTTCTTCTTCACAAAAAGAACTGGTGCTCCCCAAGATGAAACACTAGGTCTAATGTATCCCTTCTCTATCAGATCATCTAGTTGTATCCTGAGATCCTCCAACTCCTTAGGACCCATCCGGTACGGTGCCTTAGAGATTGGCCCCGTCCCCGGTTTCAGCTCAACCGTGAAATCTATCTCCCTCTTCGGTGGCAACCCCGGAATCTCCTCTGGAAAGACATTTGAAAACTCACCCACCACTGGTATATGATCAACTGTCGGACTCTTTATCCGGTCATCTCTCACATGGCACAAGATCAACGGGCACCCCTTCCTTAGATAAGACTTTAAGGTCACAGCTGCAATCAACTTAACTTTGGGTTTGACTACAAACCCACGATAAGACACACTAACGCCCTTAGGACCTCTCAAAGACACTTTCTTTTGATGACAGTCTATCTTAGCTTTGTACTTTCCTAACCAATCCATCCCGACTATCATCTCAAAACCATCTAAATGAAACTCTAGCAAGTCTAAAGGTAGATCAACTTGCCCAACTATCATAGATACATCCCTATACAACCTCCCACATGTTACAGACTCTCCCGAAGGTATGAAGACTTTCTCACTTACAGACTCATATGCTCTCAACCCCAACCGTTTAACATGACTCGAAGATACAAACGACTGAGACGCCCTTGAATCAAACAAAACGAAGGTGTAAATACCATTAACAAGAAAGGTACCAGTGATAACGTGTGCGTCGTCCTCAGCTGCTTATTTCTCCATCATAAACAGCTTTCCACTGGTCTTTTGTCCACCTCCTTGGACAGTACTGGCTGAAGTAGTCGGCTTAGCACCCGACCCTTGGTTGTTGTTTGTAACTGGTTTCTGATAAGAATTACCGCCATTGCGGTTACCTCCACCCTGGTTTCTCTGACCTCCCCTGCTGTTCCATGACCCAACTGGTTTGTTGCTCGCATAACTCTGTGCCGGACCCTGAGAATAGCTCCCCTAAGCCGATCTCTGAAAAGCTCCTGGTACAGTCGTGCACTTATGTCTCTTGTGGCCTACACCGCTACAGCCAAAGCAGGTCATCCCTCAACTACCACTATTGCTCCCACGGCCACGCCCAAAGGAAACCCCAGCACTAAACCCCGAGCCAGAAGAAAACGCTCTAGTCTGATTATGGTTGCCTTTCTTGTAATTAGATTGGCTACCACCCTCACTCTCCGCCTTTCTTTTCCCACCTCCTCTCTCCCGAGCCATCTCCACCAACCTCTCAACTCTCCCAGCCCTCTCATAAGCTTCCTTAACATCGGTAAGGATTCCCACGGGTAACTTTTCCATAATCCTGGGGGTCAACCTCTTCTCAAACCTCAGCGGTAGATTCTCATCACTCAAACCCATATCCTCAGCATACCTAGACTTCTCATTGAACTGCCGGTAATACTCAGCTACAGACATATCAGATGTCATCCTGAACCCATCAAACTCCTCCCTCAGCTTACTCCTCACATGCTCAGGTACAAACTCTCTCCTCATAGCCCTCCGGAACTCTTCCCAAGTTATAGCAGGCAGACCCTGCTTCGCATACATCTCCCTAGCACCCACCTTCACCTTATCCAACCACTCACCAGCCGCTTCCCTCAAGTAGAATGCAGCTTGTTCTACTTTCATCTCATCAGGACAATGTACCAGATCCAGAATGTTCTCCATCTCACGATGCCAATTGTCAAGAAGAATTGGCTCCCCGGTTCCCTTATACTCTTTTGGGTTAAACCTCGCTATGTAAAGACTGATCTTAGAGTGATCAACCTCCTTATCTTTCCCCACTCTCTTAAGGGCCTCCGTAAGAGCATCTTGATGCTCCAACATCTTAACTATATCGTCAACGTTCATGCTCTCAGCTCTCGCATACAAAGCGGTTTTCTTTGGCGGCATCTTGAAACTATATATATGAAAAAGGGTAGATATAAACATACATACTATAACTCAAAACACGGAAACAGCCTGCCCAGAACCCACTCGATCGAGTCCCCAAACCTACTCGATCGAGTGCCCCACGTACTCGATTGAGTGCCCCGACTCTAGACCCAAAACAGACCTTCTGATCTCTAATCTACTCGATCGAGCTGACAAGCCACTCGATCGAGTGCCCCCTACTCGATCGAGTGCCCCTATGTACTCGATCGAGTACCCAAAATCACGGTTATGATCATAAAAACATCAATTACCCACTCGATCGAGTCAGACCCACTCGATCGAGTACCTCACCCACTCGATTGAGTGCCCCCCACTCGATCGAGTCATGATGACTCGTGATTACTACCCACATGTTATCTCACATACCCCAACGTACTATGTATTCATTATTATCTCAACTTTATAATTACAACTACGCATGCAAATCTACGCAACTCCTCATACAATCAACAAAATAATCTACTTCATGTTATCAAGTGCCACATTATAAACAACCATCATGCTTCTTTATTCAAATCAACATATAAACATATTCACCGACTTTTCAACCACAATTTCAATTCTCCACTCCCAACATTCAATGATTCTCAACATATATCGTTACGAACTCCTACAAACCAAAATACAACACATATGACTCTGACATATACCCCCCATATGACCGGTTCAAAATTGTAGGGCGAGTTCGCGACTTTAGGACATCTCCCAAGTCTTTGCATTAGATCCTATAACCTTTAACCCAGGTTCATTTTAATTGACTCCCTATGTTAATTATATTCATTAGTTACAGGTTTTAGGATTGTCTCTCTGATACCACTTTGTGACACCCCCATACTCCAAGTACCTTACCAGGACCACTCAGGTATAAAGCCGTCACCATCTCGATTTCCCGAGGCAATGATAATCAAAAGACAATAAAGAAACAACGTTTAAATAGTATGAAGTTTAAGTGACTAAATACAATTCAAAACCAACGACCAAAATACGGTTTACATAATCTCAAAACAACTGTCTAAAAACTATCAAAACTACAGCGGAAGACTCTATCATCTGATGGCGACACATCCCAGCTATCCCATGTATCTCGACTCATACCTGCTCAACAACTGCTCACCATCCCCGAATGGATCACCACAGTTTTTAAAACAATTAAACGGGGTCAGTACTAATCACACAATTTACATAACTTAATAAAATAACACACAACATAGCTCAATCGTCACAGATATACCCCGAACTCCATCACCAAATCCACAATACTGACTACACACTAAAGTGTGTAGCCCTGCCAAAGCACCCATCGCAACAGGTTACTCCTCGCCGCCAGTGGGGGACCGCAACCGTTCCTACCTAAGCCCCGCTCATCTCCGTCGAGCGATAAACCCAAATCCATTAATGTGCACATCCCTTCTGTGGCGGGTTCCAAAGAAGACGAATAATGGGCTTGAAGCCACTCCCGCAAGTGACTCCACTCAGCCAGGGACGCACCCCGAAGAACACAGACATATACAATCAATCACAACTACTAACAGCAACCACATCCAACAACTGTCACAATACTAGTATGATGATATTCAACAATCACAAATCACAACCAACACATCATGTGACTAATACTGAGTAGGGAAACCCTACCTGTAATGCAATACAATCAGACGATCTCAACAGCTATTATCAAAGCCTCCTCTACGAATCCTCCTCTTAACATATGATCACATATTTACTAACAATCATAAAAACTAACAAAAACCCCCCAATCTCCCAATTTAGGGTTTAAACAAACTTAATAAAATACTATAAAATCGGTACGTAGATCTTACCCTCGACGCAAGGATCACAAGAATGCAAAGGATGATGAATTCCAACCTCTTAAGCTCCGGGATTTGTTAATAATGTGAAAGATGCGAAGAACATAGTTTGAAATATCTTTTGAAGTGATTAGGTTTAATAAAAGTGTTTAATGATGATGACGGAAAGTTATATATATCTATTCGCATTATTAACAAAACCCGACAAAACATTACCCGTAAACCGAGCCACTCGATCGAGTAACTAACGTACTCGATCGAGTGCCCTCTACTCGATCGAGTACCAAGGCTACTCGATCGAGTACCCTACAGACAGAACACTGTTTTAAAAACCAAAACACCCTTACTCGACAGAGTAAGGTCCACTCGATAGAGTACCCAGAGACTCATAAAATCGTAGTATTAAAGCGGCATACTCGATCGAGTGCATCAGGTACTTGACGGAGTTCGATTTATGTGTGTAATACTCCGTATTTATGAGTCTTAGGGTACTCTATCGAGTAGGCCTTACTCTGTCGAGTAGGGGTAAGTTGCGTTTTAGAAAAGTTTCGACTGTTGGGTACTCGATCGAGTATTTGGGATACTCGATCGAGTAGGGGTACTCGATCGAGTACCTCGGCTACTCGATCGAGTAAGCTAGGTTTACTGGGGGATGTTTTGTCGGGTTTTGTTAAATGATGCGAGATAAGTATAAAAGGTTGTCCGTCACTTTTCTTAGTTTCTTTTATCTTTTCTAAAACCTAAGTGAGGAGAAAAGGAGTTACGTAGTTTGTCTGTCATCGCATCATTAGCAAATCCCGGAGCTAGAGGTGTTGGATTTCATCGTTCTTTGCATCTTTGTGATCCTTGCGTCGAGGGTAAGATTTATGTATCGAATTTGTTATATTTAATTAAGTTTCGTTAAACCCTAATTTTGGGAATTGGGGATTTGTGGTAGTTTTGTGTAATTAGTGATTATGTGATTATATGCTAGGAAGAGGATTCGTAGAAGAGGAATTTTAATACGTTTGTTGAGACCGATCGATTGTGTTGTTCTTTGTTCGGGTAGGATTTCCTACTCAGTATTAGTCCCATAATGGGATGATTGTTGATGTGTTGAGATTGATTGTTTGATATGGTAATTGTATTGTGACGGTAGTGATTGTGATTGTGATTGTGATTGTTGTCTATGGTTCTCGAGGCGTGTTCTCGGCTGAGTGAGGTCACTTGCGGGAGTGGCTTCACGCCCTAGTTTCGCCTTCTGTGGAACCCGCCACAGAAGGGATGTGCACATTAATGGACAGGGTTATCGCTCACTATGTGGAGCGGGGATTTGGTGGGTGCAGTGCGGTCCCCCATGGCGGGTGGTCCGGTGGACGATCGATGATTGAGAGGACTGGAATTGGTGTGGTTGTGTGTGTGCGTGATGACTAAGCTGTCTATATGTCTTATTGTTGATATATACATTGGAATTGTGTGATTAGTCTCGACCCGTTTAAATGTTTTAAAAGCGTGGTGATCCATTCGGGGTGGTGAGCGATTTTGACGGTATATCTTGGATACGCGTGGGATCTAGTGGGGATGGAGTCATCACATATCGAGTCTTTAGTCTTCCATTTGTGTTTGTTAAGGCAGTTCCATTCAGTTGGTTTATAGTTTGAGAACAGTTGTATTTTGCTTACAGTTGGTTTGTTATGTAATCACTTAAAGTTATTTAATAAAGTATGTTTCTTTATTGTCTTATGATTATCATTGCCTCGGGTAACCGAGATGGTAGTATCCTTATACCTGAGTGGTCCTGGTAAGGCACTTGGAGTATGGGGGTGTTACAAATGGTATCAGAGCGACGATCCTGAAACCTGTAACCAATGAATCTAATGAACCTAGGGAGTCTAATTAAAATGAACCCGGGGTAGAAGTTGTAGGAGCTAATGCAAAGACTTGGGAGACGTCCTAAAGTCGTGAACTCGCCCTACAATTTTGAACCGGTCACCATGGGATATAAGTCGGGATCGCTATGTGTTTACTAATGCTCTATTGTGTGTGTTGGATGGATGAGTGTTATATAGTTGAATGGATGTGTGGTGGAAAGGATGAAGGTAATATTTTTTTTTATGATAACATGAATTGTGATGGGAATTACTACGGGTTACTATTGTGTATATGCATATGATTGCGTGCATATGATTGGATGAATAAGTTGTATGAATACGGGTATGAACGTGATCTATGATTTGGTTGAAAAGATGAGTTAAGGAATTGCATGAGAATATGAAATTCATGTGGAGAACATGTTTATGTGATGGAAGTGGATTTTCTACTTTTGCTATGTTAGTAACATGTGACTAGGGAGATTTTATGCCGTATATTATGTTATTGTTGTACGTAAAGGTATAGAATAAAAGATGTGGGTAAATCATGATTGACAAGTTAAATAATCTATGTGCATGATGTATGTTATTGCTTGGCTTTTGGGAGATAGTAACATGTGATTAGGAACACTGGTTTTGTGAGTGTTGAGTTGTTTTTGGTTACCATTGTTGTCGTTTAAGTTGTTTGAAAGAGAAAATCGAATAGTTATGTCGTCTGATTACAGCAAAGTTGTCTTTAAACTGTTATAACTTGAGATGCATAAATGATTTTAATGTGATTCCAATTGGAGGTGATAGCTTGTTCTTTTACGATTCTAACGATAGGTCACGCGCCCAAATCGACCAAGAAATGAGTGAGTTATGACTGTTTTACGAAAACTGGTCAGTGCTGAGAATTGGGGTACTCGATCGAGTATCCTTGGTACTCGATCGAGTAAGGGGGCACTCGATCGAGTACGTTAGTTACTCGATCGAGTAGCCCTGGTGATTTGTTTTACATGCTTCTGATCTTCACCTACTCGATCGAGTAAGTTACTTACTCGATCGAGTGGCCTGTACTCGATCTAGTGACCCCTGTTTTGGGTCATATGCTTATCTTTTGACTTCGTTGCATATTATATTTAATTCAAAGTGGTTATTTTGCTTCTTTATGCATTGTTTTACATGTATGTTGGTCTTGATACGTAAGTTACCCAATCTTATGGGGTGGTGAGTGGCACCTTTTGGTGAGTATGAGTTTGGTGGGAGGAGATGAGCTATATGTGGTTGTGATAGATAGAGGAAAAAGAAAAGAAAGTTCGTTATGGCTTAATTGAGACATAGAGCATGTTTTCTGAGATGAGAAGAGTGATATGATTGTGTGTTGAGTAACGTAAAAGCAAGTGAATATGGGCAAGGGATGATGTGAGTCTAAGGAACGTGAGAATAACCAGATTGAAAGTAAGGATGTGGATAGTGGTAGCTTGAGATGTGTAAAGAATTATGGAGGGAGATGGTTAGGAGTCGTGTGGGTTATGGATATATGTAGTGAAAGTTCGTTTAAAGGGGGTTGAGAAGAGTGGTAAACAGTGAACTTAATGGAGACATGTCGCGAGGTGGATTTGCAGATAGTGACTGAGATTGGAAATTTGTGTTATCGAGAGATGAAACTACTGTGGGATTTCCTTGGGCATTTAACGGTATGAAATGAATTCTGATTTCTAAAGAGGTACAAAAGAGATACAATTGTTTAAACAGTGAACATTGATTTTATGGATAGATTAGTGGCAAATGTGGGTGATAGCATAATAAGAGAAGATCCATGATAAGAAAGAGTGAGATGATATCGATATAAAATAATGGGATTTGAGTTTTGGAGCGATGAGGAGGTAATTGGCGCACTAAAGGGTTAGATAGAAGTAATAAGGAGTTGAGCTATTAAATGGTATTGTTGAGTATAAAGAGAAAAGAAGGATAAAAGTAAGCTGAGAAAAATGTTCACCGGAGTTATGTAACATAAAAGTAAGGAATCGTCGAGACGTATGATACTATCAAGAGTAAGTAAGTTAATGGTTATACAGAAGTTTCAGGACAACATGATTAATCATGAGTTTCGAGGAATTAAGGGAGTAAGAAGTTGGTAGAATATCTGCACGATAATCGATAATTGGTGGAGGGTTAGATGAAAATACGAGTAAGATAGTATTGGGAATGATGTTGATGTAATTTTGATTGGTGAATTTGAGGATAGTTATTTGGAATGTTAACCAAAGATAGGAAAGAAATCGTGATGTTTAGAGATGAGGGAAAGAGGTTTGATGTCCGAACAGTGGTGGTGTTATGGTCTGTGACTAATGGTTAAGAGTGATGGTATATTAGAAAGGTAGCAATTCAAAAGAGGTTGATTTGGTAGGGACCTGATTGTTGTGTATAATTGTGAGATGGTATAAGATGTGGTTAGATGAGGCGGATGCTAATAGTTGAATAGTAATGGTATGGTTATACTTGGCAGGAAGTGATGGTTGTAGGGTTATATCCGTATAAGACCCTTTGAATTTAAGGATTATAACGTAAATTTAATATGCGATTATCGACATAAAACATAAATACAATGAAACAGCAAAAGGTAAAGAATCAACCTCGGGTCCTTTGATGCGCGGCGTAAAGAACAGAAATCAACAGAGATTTCCTCCTAATTGTTGCACCCAAGACCGTCTGAGACTATGCCCTTGTGCTAGAAATGCTTTCTAATTGACTTGCAATATTGAGAAAGCTCTTGTGAGGTTTTTACGATGTGAGATCTAGGTTTCAGAGAGAGATGATCTCCAAAACCCTAGTTTTCTGTAAAATGAAATTGTCTCGGTCAAAAGGAGAGGGAGTCTCTCCTTTTGTTTGGTTCGGCCAAACCGAGAGCCCTAGGGGAGGGAGTGGGCTTTCACTTCCTCCTTCTTTTTAGCTCGTAGTCCGACCAAAATCCCGCTAAAATGTATATGACGCGGTTTTTATAAATCGTCATCGGTTATCGGCTATTAAAACATCAACTAATAATACGGGTTAGTTGAATTATTAATGCATGTCCGACAAAGACGATATTGTATAATTTATTCAATATACATTAATTAAATATAACCGTTTATATTTAATTTGTGAATTAACCGTTTAATTCGCCTTAGCCCATTTTATTTAATCCGTATTAAATATAATATCTCAACATCACATTTTGACTAATTACTAGTCAAATAACTCGGACTAACTGGTTAGTCAAAATTGGCATCTACATGACTATATTTTCATACTGTCACATCTCTCAAACGTATCCTATAGGTGTGACTTTTAGGGACCAGTTGATCACCGCCATCTGTATGACAATAACGTCAAACTTATCTAGCAAGCCAACCGTTATTGATAAACGTGGATCAACTGATAATAATACCAAAAGTATGCCCTTTGATCCTTTTAGAGATTTATAAGTCCTTGCACTAACTGTTAAGGACACCAACCCCAACAAGCTCCCACTTGTCCGTACAAGTGTATGTGCAATGACGTTATCCGCACTAACTGGAGGACACAAGCTCCAACAAACTCCCACTTGTCCGTACAAGTGTATGTGCGATAACCGATTCTCATATTCATTTAAAAATTTCTCCCACTCAATGTAAAACAATTTGCAGATCCGGATCCACAAAGGTCGTATTTTACAATCGATCTGTATCAAGAGTGGTTTCCCCGACTAGAGAGTAACTTAACTGATAAAACGAATCCGTATCCGAGCATGGCCATGCATTTCGATTCTGACTCCTCGAGTGGCCCTGAGAAATATCGAGTACCTGATAAAGGCTGAATATTTCCTTCAACTCAACTCCTTCCGATCTAAGCACAGCATGAAATGACCCAGAAAAAATCTACTTGGCCCCTTGTTACGGATGACCGTGAGAAAGAAACCAAAGTCACCCAAAATCTGCCGTAGTCTCAAGAGACAGTCGATAGTCAAAAGATTCGACTCTTAGGATCACCATGGAGGTCCTATCCACGACCGGGCAGCGAATGTTATAAAACATTTAGGACTCCACGTCGATGTCACAATGGTGTCCTACGAGATATCCGTATAACTCGCCTCTGTGATTGGTCAGTCAACCGGTTGACTTATGGCTCGTTGAACCCACCATCAACCAACGTCACAAAATAATTGCCAGAGTTATCAGCTCATGTGGGCAATTAAGGACTAAAAATATAATGTTTGTTCAGTCACTTTGTGGTGTTCAAAATTGTCGTACAATTCCACATGAAAAACAAAATATATAAATATCAAAACGATGATGTTGTATAGAGTACAAAAGAGAATGAATCTAATCCATAAAAGAGTACTACAACTCAGGAACACGTTTGATTCCCATGGAATTAACGTGCCCTTCATGCTTATCTTGTCGTAATGGTTTAGTGAGAGGATCTGCTATGTTATCATCTGTAGCAATATTTTCTATCACTACTTCCTTTTGCTCCACGTAATCTCGGATTAGATGAGCTTTCCGTTGTACATGTCTAGACTTGTTGCTAGACTTTGGCTCCTTAGCTTGGAAGATGGCACCACTATTGTCGCAATAGATGGTGATCGGGTCATTCGAACTAGGCACTACAGATAGTCCATGTAAGAATTGACGCATCCATATCGCTTCCTTTGTAGCTTCAGACGCGGCATAGTACTCGGACTCAGTCGTAGAATCTCTTTGAATGAGTTTGTTTGGAACTCTTCCAGTGATCGCATCGCCATTAAGAGTAAATACGAATCCAGATCGAGATTTCGAGTCATCTCGATCCGTTTGGAAGCTAGCATCTGTGTAACCGGTTGCGCATAGCTTTTGTTCGCCTCCATAAGTCAATGCCCAATATTTAGTCCTCCGTAGGTACTTAAGAATGTTCTTTGACTACCACCAATGTGATTCACCTGGATCTTTGTTGGAATCGACTTGTCATACTCAATGCATATGCCACGTCCGGACGTGTGCATATCATGGCATACATGATTGATCCTATAGCCGAGGCATAAGGAATCCGTGTCATGCGCTCTTTCTCTTCCGGTGTCTCGGTGGTGACCGAGACTTGCTCAAATGCACCCCGGAGCCATAGGAAGAAACCTCTTCTTGGAGTTAGTCATCTTTGAATCTCTCTAGGACTTTGTCTATGTAAGACTCGGCGAGAGATAACATCCGACGTGATCTATCTCGATAGATACGGATGCCCAAAATTCTTTGTGCCTCACCCGGATCTTTCATCTGGAAATGGTTCTTCAACCATACTTTCACCGAAGATAAGAGAGGTATGTCATCCCCAATCGGGAGTATGTCGTCAACATACAATATTAGGAAGACAATCTTGCTCCCACTCGACTTGATATATAGACATGGTTCCTCGACCGATCGAGTAAATCCATTTTCTTTTATCACTTGGTCGAAGCGATGATTCCAACTCCTTGATGCTTGCTTAAGTCCATAAATGGAACACTTAAGCTTGCACACTTTCTTAGGATGTACTGGATCGATGAAACCTTCGGGTTGTACCATGTACAACTCTTCCTCCAAAAAACCGTTTAAGAAGGCGGTTTTCACGTCCATTTGCCAAATTTCATAGTCATGAAAAGCGGCAATCGCTAAGATAATCCGAATGGAACGCAGCATGACTACGGGTGCAAAAATTTCATCGTAGTGCAAACCTGGCACTTGGGTGAAACCTTTAGCAACTAGTCGTGCTTTGTAGATATCTTGTTGACCTTCCACAGAATGCTTTATCTTGTAAAGCCATTTGCATTGAAGGGGACGAACCTTAGCAAGTAAGTCAACAAGATCCCACACGTTGTTCTCATACATGGAGTCCATCTCGGATTGCATGGCCTCAAGCCATAGCTTTGAGTCAGAACTAGTCATGGCACCTTTATAGGTTGCGGGTTCACTACTCGTTAAGAGTAGAACGTCATCTATATCATGTTCCTCGACCATACCTATGTATCATGCGGAGGAATAGAGACTCTTCCCGACCTCCTAGGTTCCTCAGGAATATTAACCGCAGCCGGGATTGAAGGAATTGGTTCCTCCAATGGTTGCTCGGTACTTGGTTCTGGAATCTCCGACAGTTCGAAGGTTCTATCACTCTTTGCATTCTTGAGAAATTCCTTCTCCAAGAATGTCGCACTAGCCGCAACAAAAACACGTTGTTCGGTTGGCGAATAAAAGTAATGACCAAGCGTTCCTTTAGGATAACCTATAAAGTATGTCTTGACCGATCGCGGGCCGAGCTTATCCTCGTGTCTCCACTTGACATAAGCCTCGCAGCCCCAAACCCGTATAAAGGACAAGTTAGGGACCGTTCCCTTCCATAGTTCATATGGAGTCTTGTCAACAGCTTTAGACGGACTTCGGTTAAGTATTAGAGCAGCTGACAGAAGAGCATAACCCCACAATGAATCAGGTAATACCGTGTGACTCATCATGGATCGAACCATATCAAGTAGAGTTCGATTTCTCCGTTCGGACACACCATTCAACTGAGGTGTTCCAGATGGAGTTAACTGTAGGGCAATCCACGGTCTTTAAGGTGTTGATCAAACTCGTGAGAAAGATACTCGCCACCACGATCCGAACGCAGTGTTTTAATCTTTCTACCCGGTGAGGTTCGTACCCCTGTTACGGTATTCTTTGAATTTCTCAAAGGATTCACTTTTGTGCTTCATTAAGTAGACATAGCCATATCTACTTAAATCGTCCGTGAAAGTGATGAAATACCTATAGCCTTCTCGTGCGGTGATTGACATAGGTCCACATACATCCGTGTGTATGAGTCCTAATAGGTCAGCAGCGCGCATTCCAACACCTTTGAAGGAAATCCGAGTCATCTTACCGATGAGACATGATTCACACGTGCCGAATGATTGAAAATCAAAGGCCGAGATAGCTCCATTCTTTATGAGCTGTTTTACTCGTTTCTCATTAATGTGTCCCATGCAGCAGTGCCATAGATACGTTTGATCTTTGTCACCAACCTTTAACTTTTTATTCATTACGTGTAATATTTTCATTGGTCGATCTAAAACATAAATTCCATTCATGGAGACTGCCTTGCCATAAATCATATTGTGTAATGAGAAAATGCAAGAATTATTCTCTATTACAAATGAAAATCCAAGTTTGTCAAGTGCGAAAAGAAATAATGTTTTTAGAAAGATGGGTACATAATAGCGATTATATAAAAATAACTCAAATCCGCTAGGAAGCTGGATCACATATGTTCCCCTCGAGACGGCGGCCACTCGTGCTCCATTCCCGACACGCAGGTCCACCTCACCCTTTACGAGGGGTTCGATGTTTCGGAGCCCCGCACATGATTACAGAGATGAGAACCACAACCAGTATCTAGTACCCAAGTTCCGTAACTTGCGTGGTTAATCTCAATCATATGAATAAAAGTAGAAGAGGAAGAAAACATACCAACGGGTTTAACACGACCTGCTTTTATGTCCTCATGGTATACGGGACATGTACGCCTCCAATGCCCAGTCTTGTGGCAATGGTGACACTCCATGTTACCATCCTTGCTCTTTGTCGCGCTTGATGAGTTGCTCGACTCACCAGGACCACTCTTACCTGAACCCGACTTCTTAAACTTCGCCTTACCTCTTTGGTAGGTCCGCTTTAGCTTTGCCCTTACCCTTGCCTTTGTTTGACACAACGAGAACATCTTGTTTCATGCTCCCACTGAACTTCATGTCCTTCTCGGTCTGTACGAGAAGGGAGTGCAGTTCATGGGGAGTTTTCTTCAAATCATTCATATAGTAATTCGCTCTAAAGAGCGCAAAACCATCGTGGAGTGAATGAAGCATGCGGTCGATCACAATGTTCTCGCTGATCTTACAATTAAAGGTCTCGACTTCTCGACATTCTCAATCATGCTTTGAGAATGTGTGGGCTAACTTGGTTGGCCCTTTGGAGTCTCGCATCAAAGAAGCGAGTGGTATGCTCATAGGTCACGATTCTCGGTGCTTTCGAGAATTCCTTGGTGAGCGTGGTGAAAATCTTGTTCGCACCATGGGCTATGAAGCGTTTCTGCAAATTGGGTTCCATTGCAAAAATGAGTACGTTTTTAATCGCACCCGCTTCCATACAGAAATCATTAAACTTGGTGATTTCAGCAGCTCTAGCCGTGGGACCTGGGTTTGCCGAGATGGGCTCTAATAGATATTTGAGCTTCCCGACAGCAGCGGCAGCATTCCGTAATGCCGCCTCCCAGTCCGCGAAGTTTGATCCATCATTCTTGATCGAGTAGACGATTCATCGATTCATGAAGATCCGAAGCCGGGACTCACGGTCCAATGTGGCACTTGGCATTGGGTTATCGGTAGAACCGACCATTTGTTTTTAGCGAGTTTAAAAGTTCGTGTTCTACACTTTGAAAAAGAAAGAAAAACAAAAACGAAATAAGCAACTCATCGAGGTGATTTAAGTCTATTTAATTTATATTAACGTGTAGACTCAAGCACTTGCATAATTGATCTCCCTCAAGAACAATACAAGTGATCCCAAGACTCAACTACGTAAATTGATAAGCCATTTGTTTAGCTAGTTCTTCCGTAAGAACTCTTGGTCGATAGATTTCCGTAAATCCTATCTATAGTCCACCATGATCACAGGATCGTACGAGTGACCATAGTGTTGAGATAAAATAGGTCAATCGGTTCCAACTTACCCGACGTAGAAGGGGTCATATTATGCCTACCGACGAAGAAGGGACTCATTGGAGTTTGACCTATAAAGACCGTTCTCAATTTTGGTTTATACGAGGAAGATCCCATCAACTAAATTATAATTCATATTAAGTGAACGAATAACTAGCGTCTGCGTGAATGAATTAATTTAGGTGATGGCTTAAAAACATGTGACATGAGAATGTCAAAGAAAACTAACTCGTGACCTCTATATGTGTCAGTTTTCATGCAATAAATAGGTGGTTTGGTTTTTAGGCGGAATATGATGCATATTATCGTTGCGAAAAATAAATAAAAGAATGCAATACGTAAATAAAAATTCCTAGTGTGTCCTATCCTAGTAAAAGAACATAAAACAACTTTGGAATCCACCGTTGGACCCGAGAAGCTTGTCTTCATGTTCCATCTTGATCCATGTAGCGGGAGTGAGCAGCCGGTCTCCATCTTTGGTCTTCTCAAAAATTACAATTAAAATTACAAAATATAAACCTATTTACATTCTAATTAAAAACTGTAATTACAAGTGAAAAAATCAAAACGGAGATACAAGATCTCAAAATACAACCAAGACCGTGTTCCATCATTACGGTAACACGTTCTACTAAGGCCACACTAAGTTACAACCGTTTGTAAAATAAATAAATACGTAATATAAAGCATTCAAAAGCATTCAAAATTAACGATAAATAAATGCATCAACTAAAAAGAAACAAATTCATTCGTGACATAATTCCGTAATTATGTTAAATTTATCCAAACCACCTTTTAATGATTAAAATTCATGTGATAAAACCGCTTCTATCATTCAATTTTAATCTAATACAATCCGTTACTTTAAATACGCTTTAAAATAACTTAATGGTACGTGTGTGAACCGTTTCACAATCATAGCGAGTGTACAATATCCGTATAATGTACATTTTATGGCCAAAAGAGAATTTTTAGACAAAAAAAGGTAAAATTCAAAGCTGCCAAAACAAAATCCCTCGATCCAGGGACAAAGGTGCTCGATCGAGGAACTAAAGGGCTCGATCGACTGAACTGCTAGTCGATCGAGAGGTATGCTAATCAGGAAGTACTCGATCGACAGAACTGGTGGTCGATCGAGGACTTTTATCAGCAATACTGCTCGATCGAGTACGAGGACTTCTCGATCGAGCAGTGGGGTTTTAAAAAAAAGGTCGATCGAGTACAGCACGGACTCGATCGAGTAAAAACAAGACAGAAAAACCTCTCGATCGATTGAAAACTTGGTCGATCGAGAACAAAAGTTTCTGGAAAACAAAAAACCCTCGTGAAAACAGTTTTGTCGAAACAAAACAATTTCAATTTTGATCAAAAACACATAAAATCAATTTTATAATTTGACAAAACTTGACATATTATTATAATCTCCGTATAAAATAACAATATGTAAAAGAACAAAACGGAAAAAGTGAATCAACCGTGTAAAACATGTCACGGTTTCAACAAAAACGCAAACATCCGTGTATACAAGGCACGGATTTCGAGACAAAAGCAACTGTTTCAAAATCGTTTTATGAAAAACACATAGAAAAATTTACGTGGCCTCGCTCTGATACCACTTGTAGGGTTATATCCGTATAAGACCCTTTGAATTTAAGGATTATAACGTAAATTTAATATGCGATTATCGACATAAAACATAAATACAATGAAACAGCAAAAGGTAAAGAATCAACCTCGGGTCCTTTGATGCGCGGCGTAAAGAACAGAAATCAACAGAGATTTCCTCCTAATTGTTGCACCCAAGACCGTCTGAGACTATGCCCTTGTGCTAGAAATGCTTTCTAATTGACTTGCAATATTGAGAAAGCTCTTGTGAGGTTTTTACGATGTGAGATCTAGGTTTCAGAGAGAGATGATCTCCAAAACCCTAGTTTTCTGTAAAATGAAATTGTCTCGGTCAAAAGGAGAGGGAGTCTCTCCTTTTGTTTGGTTCGGCCAAACCGAGAGCCCTAGGAGAGGGAGTGGGCTTTCACTTCCTCCTTCTTTTTAGCTCGTAGTCCGACCAAAATCCCGCTAAAATGTATATGACGCGGTTTTTATAAATCGTCATCGGTTATCGGCTATTAAAACATCAACTAATAATACGGGTTAGTTGAATTATTAATGCATGTCCGACAAAGACGATATTGTATAATTTATTCAATATACATTAATTAAATATAACCGTTTATATTTAATTTGCGAATTAACCGTTTAATTCGCCTTAGCCCATTTTATTTAATCCGTATTAAATATAATATCTCAACATCACATTTTGACTAATTACTAGTCAAATAACTCGGACTAACTGGTTAGTCAAAATTGGCATCTACATGACTGTATTTTCATACTGTCACATCTCTCAAACGTATCCTATAGGTGTGACTTTTAGGGACCAGTTGATCACCGCCATCTGTATGACAATAATGTCAAACTTATCTAGCAAGCCAACCGTTATTGATAAACGTGGATCAACTGATAATAATACCAAAAGTATGCCCTTTGATCCTTTTAGAGATTTATAAGTCCTTGCACTAACTGTTAAGGACACCAACCTCAACAATGGTTGTGCGAATAGGGGAAAATGTTTTGAGGGGAATATGAGTTAAGCTCGGGCGGCAGGTAACCTATGTTGAGTGGTAACTTACGTGATCAGGACTGACCTGTTGGATGTGATTACGGTTCTATGATGTGTATAAATGTTTGTGTGAGGTTTTGACCTCACAAGAAGTGGTATAGTGTGATTATTATAAAGTCATATTTGAATGTTCTGTAATGCATGTTGGGTACGCTAATCTAATTGAATGGTATTCAAAAAGGTAATAATTTGAGTGATCTGGCGTGACTGGTTATGCTTGTATGTATTCATGATACATGTTAATCTGTAATATGGTGAGGGGATGATATTCATGAGGTTATCTGTTTAATTCATATAATATGTTGCGATGTGATTTAGTAAAGTGGATTTGAATAAGTTTTTCTTGTCTGAGAAGTTATTTTGAGTCAGTGTTTGTGGGAATTGTATGTAGCTGTGATGTCTATCGATGTGGTTGTGGTGCCTCCGGTGGTGATCCGGGCACGGTATTTAGTATTGTGATGCGGGTATTTTCGCACTGTGGTGTGGCTGTTGGTGGCGGTGTCGCGATGACGTCACCGGTTGTGGTGGAGTAGGCGGGATGATTATGATACGAGTTTTCAAAAGTACATACCAGCCATATATAGATTGTTATTTTGTTTGATGTTGCTTCCTGTGAGTTTCGGTTTTGTACAGAGATAGACGGTTGTTTTGTTTATTGATGTTTCTTAGCGATTAAGTTTTGGTATGAGGGTAGAGTATGATATGAAAGAGAGTTGTCTATGTTTTCGTTGTTGTCATGGTATAGTGACATTCTGTTGATGGGACACGGTTGTCGAAGTTGTTCTGATACTTTTGATCTTGTTTTAAGATGAGGCTTTAGACATAGTCATGGTAAGTGATTGGTGGAACATGTGTTGTATTGATCCGGACGCCAAGTGGTTCATAATCGATTTTGGGACAAAGTGAGTGTAGGGTGTTGGGGATTAGTGCCATGTTAAGTTTTGTATGAGTTTTGCGGTAATAAAGAAAAGAACTTGAGGATCTAGGGTGAGTGTACGTAACGAGTGCAGATCGTGAGTTATGCTTTTGGGAGATAGGTGCTTTATATGGAGAGGTATGTTGTCTTGCAGTAAGAATGGAGAGTTAGTATGGTGATTTTGCTACGAGTTTTATGGTATAGGTTAGGTGGTGTGCCATATGAGTTGAGGTATGAGAAATGTTTAAGTAAGAGAGCTTTGGATATATGCATGGCGATGTTTAGAGTATAGGTGGTTATTTATGACGTGCGGTGGTGATGAGGATAATGAGAAGATATAGCTAGGATTTAGTATTAGTGAGTTACGAGGTCGTAACATTTGTCTTAAGAGGAGTAGGAAGCCATCAAAGAGATTTTGATGGTTGTGCATATGGTAATATATTTGGAAGTTTGAGTCTGTTGTAGAATAAAAGATTGATTCGTATTGTGGGTGATTTTATTAAAGGTCATGACCGTGCTTGTAGTAGCGTGATGTTTAGGAGTGTGAGAATATTTCACTAGTGTTGACAGTTGGATGATGAGGTTATGTGTATGAGTAAACTTCGAGGACGAAGTTCCTTTTAAGGGTGGTAGAATGTAACATTTCGTTGGATGTTTATGTAGTTGGTTATGTATGGAGTTAGTGTCGGGAGAGTTTATGATGTAGTTGATACGGCATCGTGAGCGAGGTGTGGAGGTAGGAATAGTTGGTAGAGTTGGTGTTAAGAGTTCATGGTTTCATATTTTGTAAGTTGGGGTTTTGTTTTGAGTCCTTAGTAGCTTTGTTACGTCTTGACCGAGTTAGTATGCTTGTTTTTAGATATGGGTTGAACTTCGGGGACGAAGTTCTTTTTAAGGAGGGAAGACTGTAATACTCCGTATTTATGAGTCTTAGGGTACTCTATCGAGTAGGCTTTACTCTGTCGAGTAGGGGTAAGTTGCGTTTTAGAAAAGTTTCTGACCTGTTGGGTACTCGATCGAGTAGCTGGGATACTCGATCGAGTAGGGGGGTACTCGATCGAGTACCTCAGCTACTCGATCGAGTAGCCGGTTTACGGGGGATGTTTTCCCGTGTTTTGTTAAATGATGCGAGATAAGTATAAAAGGTTGTCCGTCACTTTTCTTAGTTTCTTTTATCTTTTCTAAAACCTAAGTGAGGAGAAAAGGAGTTACGTAGTTTGTCTGTCATCGCATCATTAGCAAATCCCGGAGCTAGAGGTGTCGGATTTCATCGTTCTTTGCATCTTTGTGATCCTTGCGTCGAGGGTAAGATTTATGTATCGAATTTGTTATATTTAATTAAGTTTCGTTAAACCCTAATTTTGGGAATTGGGGATTTGTGGTAGTTTTGTGTAATTAGTGATTATGTGATTATATGCTAGGAAGAGGATTCGTAGAAGAGGAATTTTAATACAAATTGTTGAGACCGTCGATTGTGTTCTTTGTTCAGGTAGGATTTCCTACTCAGTATTAGTCCCATAATGGGATGATTGTTGATGTGTTGAGATTGATTGTTTGATATGGTAATTGTATTGTGACGGTAGTGATTGTGATTGTGATTGTTGTCTATGGTTCTCGAGGCGTGTCCTCGGCTGAGTGAGGTCACTTGCGGGAGTGGCTTCACGCCCTAGTTTCGCCTTCTGTGGAACCCGCCACAGAAGGGATGTGCACATTAATGGACAGGGTTATCGCTCACTATGTGGAGCGGGGATTTGGTGGGTACAGCTGCGGTCCCCCACTGGCAGGGCTGGTCCAGTGGACAGTCAGTGATTGAGAGGACTGGAATTGGTGTGGTTGTGTGTGTGCGTGACAGCTAAGCTGTCTATATGTCTTATTGTTGATATATACATTGGAATTGTGTGATTAGTACTGACCCCGTTTAAATGTTTTAAAAACTGTGGTGATCCATTCGGGGGTGGTGAGCAGTTGCTTGACAGGTATATCTTGGATACGCGTGGGATCTAGCTGGGGATGGAGTCATCACATATCAGAGTCTTTAGTCTTCCGCTGTGTTTGTTAAGGCAGTTCCATTCAGTTGGTTTATAGTTTGAGAACAGTTGTATTTTGCTTACAGTTGGTTTGTTATGTAATCACTTAAAGTTATTTAATAAAGTATGTTTCTTTATTGTCTTATGATTATCATTGCCTCGGGTAACCGAGATGGTAGTATCCTTATACCTGAGTGGTCCTGGTAAGGCACTTGGAGTATGAGGGTGTTACAATGTGATTTGTGGATCAGCTACTAGAGTGTGAGCACTTGGCCGAGTGTCTTAGGATACTCGACAGAGTACCTCTTTGGGCGGATCTAATGTTTTATTTTGAGTCGTAGGCTATGTGCTTACGTTTATTTTGATTATTGACGCTCAAAATGTCGTCAAAGAGATATGTTGCTTATGCTAAAGTTGCTGAGATGAGCATTGATGAGGTAACTCGTCTTATTGAGCAAAATGATGCGCCAACTGAGGCCCTAAAGAACGTAGGCAAAATGATGCGCCAACTGAGGCCATAAAGACCTCCCTATCCTTCTCTTCCTTTATCTGATCAGACATGCAGGTTTCTTGGACACATTCATCAAGTGCACCCAAGGAATTAGGGATAATATCAATTGAATCAGGGACATGAACAGAGTAATCAGACACAACATCACATGAGTCAGGCCTCACCTCCTCATCAACATCATTTCTCTTAACCCCCTCGCCATCTTCAAGTAGTAGGCCAAACATAGGAAAATATGTAGCAAGCTCAGTCAAAAACCACTATTCATGCTCTGGTGCTTGACAGCTAGCAACCATCCTCTTCGCCCTTTTCTCAGAATTGAGCCTTATAAACTCCGCCATCTCCTCCCTAGCGTTCTCATCATCATCAACTCTCTTCTCCCCTTCACAATCAGGCACACCATCACCGTAGTTTTCACTACATTCACCCGCAACAACCTCACCATCATCATCTCTCTTCCCCCCTTCACAATCATGCACCTCATCTCTCTTCCCCTTTCACAATCTTCAAGACCACCATCAAAATCAACAATAGATTTGTTGAACAAACAAGGACCATCTTCAAGATCTGAGTAATAACAACCCATATCTGGAGTAAAATTGTGACAGTATTCAAATTTATCGCGATTTAGGAAAAATCGACATCGACATGCTAATTGACTGGGAGATTTGAGAGAGGGAAATTTTAGGTCAGTGGTGAGGAATTGTTTAAAAGAGAGAAAATGGGAGAAGTTTAGAGAAAATGGGAGAGATGTAGAGAGAGAAAGACGACATGAAAATGGCGGAATAGAGAGAATGTTCTAGGGTTTTCTAGGTTAGACGGGTAAATAAGGCGAGAGGGATTAAGGTTAAGTAAGGGGTTAATTGGGTTGGGCTGGATTGTTAATTAGGGTTAGTGTTAATGGATTGGGTTTAATTGTTGGGTTAGTACTTAGGTTAGTAGTATAAGTTGTGGCATAAATTGTAAATCTAAAAATATAACAAGGACAATATGGTAATTGCATAGGTGGAAAAATTTGTCAAAATAGGAAATATGGAAGAAAACCTGAATAATCCGTTTAAGGAAATAGGGAAGAAAATGGTGAATTGAAGGGAGTATAAGATAGGTGTGTATTAGAGAAAAAAATGAAGAGAAAAAAATAGAGAAGATCCATTTTGGGCACATTATATGGGTCATTACGCTCCATTAGATTTTTCAACCTGAGGGTGGGTTGATAAATGATGTATTAGATGATATTGTTGCTTTCGACCTAGGTAGTACCAAAACGGACACGGACACGTGACACGACATCCCATGAAATTTAGGACACGAGACACGTTATTTAAATTTAACAAAATATATATTTTATAGTTGTAATTAACATACCATTTTATTTTTATAAATGTATTTGAAAGTAAATTTAAATAATTGAACGTAAAATTTGACTTTGACTATAACTTATTCTTACTTCCTAGAGCTGATCAAATGGCCCAAGCCCATTAGCCCTACCCGGCCCGGCCCGTTTTTTTAAAGGGCTTGGACCTTTAGTTTTGGCCCAAAAAAGCCCATGGGCCGGCCTAAAAAGGCCCAAAATATTTTGGGGGCGGGTTTGGACCAAGCTTTTGGCCCAAATTTTGGCCCGGCCCGGCCCATATTTATTAAGAATGAATATTTTTTCTAATAAAACCTATTAAAGTAGCGTTAAAGTTATACCCAACTCTTTATAAACTCAAGTATATTTTTTTAGATTTATAAAACAAAGTATGCATAACATAAATCATATCTAAGAATGCATGATTAAGCATTCTAAAGTGACGATTTTTGTCATTATTTTATTTTAGAGAGCAATTCATATGCATTTCATCATATTTTGTGCAATTTTATACACTATGTATGTTTTAAAAGTTGTAAATGAAGCTACTTCCTCCATTCAACTCCACTCTACCTATTTCTATTTTCTACACTATTCACAAATGCATATTCAATTTCGATTTTCTCTTAATACATAAGTGAAAATACATTCATGTGGGATCTTGTTTGATTCGTCTTTACGAGTATATTAAAAATATCTAATTTTTATAATTTTTGCAAATACGTAGCTAACGATATTTACCGCGCAAAATACGCGTTGGCAAACGTGAAAAAGCAAAGTGGTAGAGTGGAGTTGAATGGAGGAAGTATTACGCTAATTATTTCCTGGGTAAGTCGTAAATTTTAGGGCCTAAAAAAGCCCATTTAGGCCCAAAAGCCCGCATTAGCCCATAAGGACCGGGTTTGGGCTTGCTAAATAAGCCCACGCATCTGGCCCGACCCAGCCCGGCCCACACAAATGGGTCGCTTTTCTTAGATAGGCCCGGCCCAAGCCCGCATTGGCCCGGCCCATGATCACCTCTATTACTTCCCACTCAAGCCCGTCTTATACTCCACCTCATTACTCATTTATCGGTATCCGACACATTTAGGCGTGTCCGTGTGTGTCCGACGAATATCGTATTCGACAAGATATTGGATACGAAACGGCTAATTAGGAGGAGTGTCCGTGCTACCTAGCTTCCGACCTCATGTCTTTCCATCCAAAAAAAAAAAAAAAATACTAAACTGTAGTTCAATGTTCACCTCACTCACTTAACCTGTTCCTGTCTCTCTCCACATCTTACCTTCTTCCACTTTCCAACTTCCACTGTTCCACACCATAAACTTCAAATCTTTCTTACCCTTCTCAAAAACCCACAAAAACATGCACCTCATTTTCACCATTTTACCCCTTTTTCTGCTATGCACACCAACTGTTTGCGAAAATGCCGAGCTGAAAACTCTCATTGACATAAAATCATCCCTAGACCCTCATGGAACTTACCTATCTTCATGGACTGTTAATGGTGACCCTTGTAATGGTCCCACATTTGAAGGTGTTGCTTGTAATGCAGATGGTAAAGTTGCTAATATTTCACTGCAAGGTAAAGGGTTAAATGGGGTTTTACCTTCAACCATTGCTAAACTCAAGAGCTTATCTGGGCTTTACCTGCATTTCAACAAGTTGAGTGGTAAAATTCCTAAAGAAATTGCTGAGCTAACTCTGCTTACTGATCTGTATTTGGATGTCAATAATTTTACTGGAAGTATTCCTGAACATCTTGGGAATATGTCTAATTTACAAGGTTGGTTTGTTCTTTTATTTGTCCAAAGTTTCGATTTTTATCACATTTGTAATTTCATTTGGGTTTATTGTGTTTTGTATTGGTACAAAGAGGGTTAGTCTTGCTTAAGACCGTCTTAGGTCATTTTAGCTAGTATTATATGAACCACATCACATGAAAAGGGACTGTCTTAGCTCATTCTAACTAGCATTAAATGAACCGAACCACATCGCATGAAACTGAGACCGTGTTAAGCTCAAGGCGGTCTCAATTAAGCTTTTGTGAACCACAAAGGGTTTTGCTCCTGTTTATTGACTCTTTCATTTAATTTCTTAACTAACTTCATCTGGGTTTATTGTGTTTAGTACTACAAAAAGTTTAGTTCATAGCTATTGTCTCTTTTATTATTTAAATACATAACTAATTTGTTTAGTTGAAATAATAAGCTAATTTGGTTTTTGAAATAAAGCCTAAAATGTGTAATTTTGTTAAAGTGGCTCTTATCATTTTTAATCAACTAATGACCTAAAGTTTGAATCTTTATGACTTTTATTTTACTTTTATTTGTTAAATATTTTTGGTAGGTCTTAATTGGTCTTAATTGCTATGTTTTGTACTAGAATGGTTATAGTTCTTCACTGTTGATTTCATCAACTTTGCATGGCAATGGGATTGTTTAAGGGGGTGTTTGGTTGGGGGAGTTGGAATGGAATGAAATGGATTTAATCCATTCTAGTGTTTGTTTGAGCTATTTTGGAATGGAGTTAGAATCCGGATGGATTCTAAATCCATTCCAACCCCCTCTAATCTCATACCCAACCTTTAACCCAAGATTCTAACTCCATTCCATAATATTTATTTCATTCCATTCCAAGGTTCAACCAAACAATATAAACCAAGTATGGGATTTAGAATCCATACCACAATGGTATGAGATTCCAATCCATTCCATTCCTTCCCTTCGAACCAAACGCCCCCTAAGTTTGTTGTGAAGCCCTTATTAACTTTAATCTGCTTGCTTCGCTGTGCAGTTTTGCAGCTGTGTTATAATAAGTTAAGTGGGAAAGTGCCTACTCAACTCGGGTCGCTTAAGAAGCTTAATGTTCTAGCTTTGCAATATAATCAGTTGACAGGAGCGATCCCGGCTAGTTTAGGAGACTTGGAGGGGCTCACCAGGCTGGATTTGAGCTTTAATAACTTCTTTGGTTCTATTCCTGTCAAGTTGGCTGAAGCGCCGCATCTGAGACTTCTTGATGTTCAAAACAATACTCTTTCTGGCAATGTACCTTCTGGTAATTAAAAAAGTTTTAAATTTCTTTCAATAGTTGCAATATACTCCGTACTCTGGAAGTGTTTCCATAGAGTCAAGACTTGTTAATCTTTGGTTTTGGATTATGATAAAATCAGTTAAAGTTAAATTGACTCACTGAGCCAATTGTGCTTCTTTTTAACGTGAAATAGCAGTCAATATATGCGATTGTCAGCAGTTTTGATAGTGGGTCATTTAGAAACAACATTTATCTGTAGCTACACAGAGATAAGCTGTGAAGACATGACCCCTCTTACTTCGGAGGCGTCCTTGAGGAACTGGGGTTATCGTGCTGTATTTTGATTATTGTTTAATAGCGAAACAGGTAAATGAGATTAGAGAATAACTTGTATTTTAATATGTGAAGCTTTGCAGAGACTAAATGATGGATTTCAATTCAAGAACAATCCTGGTTTATGTGGAGCTGGGTTTACTTCTTTGAGAGTCTGTACTTATTCTGACACCCATAGCCCGAATAAGCTTGATCCATTTGCAGCTGGTTCTGGGGGTTTTGCAGAAAAAGGCATACCAGAATCCGCAAATCTCCTGCCAAATTGCACGAAACAACAGTGTTTGAATCATTCAAAGAACTCTCATATTAATGTCATAGCTGGAGTTATTGTAATTGCCATAGCCACTGTCATTGGTCTTTCCACATTCTCGTGGTATCGTAGGAAAAAGCAAAAGATTGGAAACAACTTGGTTAATAGTGATGGTCAAATAAACTCCAATCAGAAGGATGTTAAGAGTGCTTCTCTAATTAGTTTGGAGTATTCAAGCAGGTGGGACCTGCTTGAGAAAGGGTCACAAGAATTCTTCGAAAGCTGTATGTTCAATTTGGAAGATGTGGAGTCAGCTACACAGCACTTCTCCGAGGTGAATTTCCTTGGAAGGAGCAATTACTCGGCTGTATACAAAGGAGTGTTGAGAGATGGATCTATTGTTGCTATCAAGCGCATAGCCAAGTCAAACTGCAAATCGGATGAAGTTGAGTTTTTGAAGGGATTGAAGATTTTGACTTCATTGCAGCATGGAAATGTCGTCCGGTTGAGAGGATTTTGCTGCTCTAAGGGAAGGAGTGAGTGTTTTCTAATCTATGACTTCGTTCCAAATGGAAGTTTGGTGCAATACCTAGATTTGAAGGATGGTGATGAAAAAGTATTCAAGTGGTCTACTAGGGTTTCCATCATCAAGGGCATTGCTAAAGGTTTGTTTCCTTTTCTTGTACAATAACATTTGTCGTTTGTAAGCTGATGTTTTGCCCGTATGAAGTATAGACATGCCGACTATGAGGCCAACACGATCCTAAGTGAAAATGTAGTAGATGAAGGAAGGCACGAGTAAAGTTTTAACTATGTATTCATATTTCATACTAGCAAGATATTTTGCATCAATGAGTCTTGTACTCTTGTGTGAGACTGACTATCTCACATCTCACATGTGAGATCAACGCAAATACCTGTCTATTCTTCGTTGAATTATATGGTTAATGGGTTGATTTGTCATGTGAGACCGCCCCATATAAACTTGAATTAAATTAAGTCCATGCCCTATTCCTGGTTCAGTGATAAACAACATCGATACAGCCATTGGATAATGCTAAAGGCAGCATCTCCAGAAACTTGCCATATCAGTTTCGTAACTCTGATTGCTCGCTCATACACCAATTAAATTCCTAGAAAAAAAAGCTGAAATTAATATATTTTCTTTTCCTTATCAGGTATTGATTACCTACACAGCCCACAAGGCAGCAAACCTGCCTTAGTTCACCAGATTATATCGGCTGAAAAAGTGCTTGTCGACTGGCATCTAAACCCACTTCTCGTGGGGTCCGGTCTCCACAAGCTCCTGGCAGACGACATCGTTTTCTCAATGCTGAAAGCCAGTGCTGCAATGGGGTATCTTGCTCCTGAGTACACAACCACAGGAAAGTTTACTGACAAAAGTGATATTTATGCATTTGGCATGCTTGTATTCCAAATCCTTTCTGGTCAGACTAGATTTGACCCATCTACTCGCCAGTCTGCTGAACTAGGGAAGCTAGGAGAAATTATTGACCCAAATCTTCGTGACGAGTATTCTGAAACTGAGGCTATGAAGCTCGGTAAACTAGCTGTCCTTTGCACCCATGAACTCCCATATCAAAGGCCGACAATAAACACAGTTAGACAAGAACTTAGTCTACTCGACGAGAGTTCCTGAAGTAGAAACTGATGCCAAATTGTTGGACCTGTGTCGGGGTGATTCGTTTTGGGTACGGTGCAGGTCCTATCGAGTTCTTTAGGTACAAATTGGCAATATCTGACTGCCTGCTAATCACACTTAGGCTAATATGTTCCCAAACTTATGAAAGTTAGGTGCAATGCCTTGTAATATGTAACAATGTTGTAACTTGTAACATGTAAGCTAGTTAGGATTTTGATGGCAAGTGTACTCCCTAGACTGATTTCGGGTTTTTCTCTTATTAATCTTATCTTCGTATCTGTTTGTTCTAAGTGGCTTCATCATGCAAATAATCAGGGGAATGTCAGCATATATAAAGCATAGAAGAGTAGTAATTAATCACTTTTGTTATTCTGTCGGATTTTCTTAGGTCGATTATGGCACATTTGAATCAATAACAACAGACCCTTAATGTTCTACTTTACAACACACGTTCAAATGTAAGGATGAGACAGAGAATGGTAAGTGGGTAAATAGAGGAGAATGGAGCAGCACTTGGTTGAAATATGGGCCTACTTGGTTGGGGCCCACCATCTTTAAGAGTTTGCATGTGAAGTGGTACTGTTTTGCCCCATTTCCTTCATTGTGAAAACCTCAAGGTCACTCTCAATTTACATAATTTTAAGCTCAGGACAAAATTTGGCTCCATCACAATCTTGACACTTAAATGGATGTCCTCCTCTCATCAGTCATCACTTTGTGAAATATGTTACGGAGCATCACATTGTAGTAATTCTCGTCAACTGTGGCACTGAAAAATGAAGTTGCCGAAATTTTTTAGTTAAATTTTGAGATTTTTTTTAATTTTATCTTATGATGTTACTATTCATTTTCGCTAAAATTTTCGCCCCCTAACGACAAATCCGGACTCCGCCATTGGTTATAAATATGATATTATGGGCCGCAACAATGCTTATAACAGCGCAATTTTGAGGCGGAATATAGGAGGAAAATGAGTGACATTTCATGTAAAATGCAATAAAAGAAACAGCTAGTCTTGCTATAGACGGATATCCGTCTATAGCTAAAGACGAGTCACATAGCTTGAAAGTGGTGACATTTTTTGTCCCCATCACCCACTTGTTGCTTGTCCTATTAGAAACGTGGTATTGTATTTGACCCGTCTTTAGTTATAGACGGATATATGCCGTCTATAAATATTTTGTGTAAAAGAAATATAAATGGACAAAATTAAGTGGTACGTACCCTTGGAGATGCCAAATTTAAGATGGTGTAGCTAGTTGCTACACCCTTGGAGATGCCAAATTAAGATGGCTTGGCTTAAGAAGCTAGTTGCTTAATTGGGCCCACAATTAGAAATTAACCAATAGAAAAATTGCTTTATTAATTTAGGTTTGATTTTTGCTTAGTTTTTTATTTTATTCAACAAAACAAAAGCTAGTTAAACCATTGGAATGGTTTAGTAGTTTAAAAAGGTTGTAGCTTAGAATGTGATATGGATTCACCAAGCTAGAAAGTTATTGCTTGCCATTGGACTTGCTCTAAATATCGTGTTTTTATCAGGATATAACTGTACAAGTAATACTCTTTTGCCCCATTTCCTTCATTTGAAATCATTAAACTTCCTAAAACTGAGATAAGGGGAAAACTAAATTAGGAAATAAACTAATAAATTTTAAAATATGTCATCATACGGAATCGTATCAGAAAGTCTCATCATTTCATGTCCTCCTCTCATGACTTGTGAAATATGTCATGGCTTATTACATTGTATAGTGTAACTATCGAATCCTCTGTCTACTAAGAGAATAAGAATTCTAAAAAATTTTCAAACCAAAATGCATCTATTCAAATATGGCAATAATTATTTCTTTTGTTACTCTAAATCTTTTCATCTATAAAATATTATTAAAAGGCTACCCTAAAATGACCAATTAAGTCCACGTAGACACTGCCACGTAGGATAAAATAAAGCCACGCAGACATTCGAAGCTCACGTCAGCCGCATAACCCAAATGCCACACACACATTTATACCCAATTACCCCGTCTCTCATCATCACTGCTCCTACCGACAACAACAATCCCCCCTTTTCCGCTCATTTCGTCAACCGACATTAATTTATTATTACATGACATTAGTTTAATTCATTTATCTATAAATTAATTTAATTCACTTATCTATAATATTAAAAGATATTATCTATATTCTTAAATGATTTTTGTATATTAAAATATTGTTTTCCAAAATTTATGTAACCTTTAGAAATTTACATCAAAATTTCATAATTTATAATTAATATTGACATTTTAATTGAATTTTTTGTGATAAAAATGTTAATAAAATTTATAATTTATAATTAAAATTGAAAATTTAATCGAATTTTTTGTAATAAAACATGTTAATAAATTAATTAAAACTTATTAATTAAAACTCTTCATATTACTTAACACCCACCATTTTTATTAACATTTTTTCCTATTTAATTCATTTTTTTAATTAAACATGGTAATAAATTGATTAAAACTCTTCATAATATTTAACACCCACCAAATTAATTAAATTTTTTTCCTATTTAATTAATTTTTATAATATAATATGTTAATAAATTGATTATAACTCTTTATATTACTTAACAGATAACACCCATAATTTTCATTAACATTTTTTCCTATTTAATTCACCTCTTGAGTTTCTCGGCAATCAATTATCTAATTAAATAATTCCACAAAAACAATTAAAAATAAAATTAAAATATTGAAATTTATGGTTGTATAATGGCTATAAAACCTATAATACCTATAATAGTTTCTATTTACTTTATTATTTAAAATCTATTGCTCATTTGCTCTTGAGTTTCTAAGTTGTGGATTTATATTTTATAGTTTAATTTATTTATTTGATTGTAGCGAGTATTGTTGTTGTTGTTGTTGTTGTTGTTGTTGTTGTTGTTGTTTCCAATAAAGTATATTTTAATTTGTTATGTAGTTTTTTTTAAATTATTTGCTTTATATTTGAATTCATGTTTTCCATTTGGTTTAATTTAAATGATTTACATGTGACAATGTTTTGATTCGTTTGTCAAGTTTTTGCCATGTTGATGTTTGACCTTTTTGTCATTATATTTTTTATATAAACTTTAAAGCATCATGAAACATACTCCGTATGTGAATGCAGATAATGCAAAAGTATCGCGTGGTTAATATGAAGAGGGGATGAAATATAAAAGGCACGGAATTGAGGTAAAATTAAAGGTAAAAAAACGTAAGTTAGAAACTGAAAAGTTATGGATGTATTGTTTATTAAAAGATAGATTCAAATAAAAGAGCACATATTTTATGTCAATGGGTTGGAAAGTTTTCGGTGCAAATTTTGGATAACTATTTTGTTCATATATAATTGTTTTCGTAATTGAAACAAAAAAAAGTATTTGTACTATTTATATTTAAGAAAAAATATGTTATTGTCTTGTACTATATATCGTAATTTGTGCAAGAATTTGTTATACATTTATATTCAAACATTGACGTTCAATTTTATAGATAAAAATAAACGTCAAAATCCTAAGAAAATATGGAACTATCCCGTGCTTTGCACGGGTGACAAACTAGTTATTATTACGTAAAAAGAAACAGTTTTTCCATCAAACTAGAAAAATTTCAATAAACGCTCAATTATAAAATTTTAAATAAAAGAGAATAAAATTATAAAACTTAGTGAATTATAAACTACAAAATGCTAAAATTTTTCATTTATAAATTATCTGAGAATAAATTGACGCATACTTATTATGTATAAAACAAAATTATAAAATGTTATTACTAATTTCAAGTGAAAAAAATTCGTTATAATAATTCGAGAGTATTTATAAAATGAAATCATTAGCTTGAGGTATAAAAAATATTTTAAGATTTTAGGAGATGAATTATGAAAATTTTTAAGGTGTCAATTTAAAATCTATGAATATATAATACAAACATGTTAAACCTCCTATGTATAGATATTCAAATAGAAGATTTTAGGAGAAAAATAAGTGACATTTCTTTTAAAATGCCGTAAATGTATCGTGACATAACTACACAATAACTTGACCTAAATGAGATATGTGATCGATCCTAAAGAGGGAATATACAAAGCAACAAAAAATGTCATAATCATCTGCAAACTTGATTCCAAGAGCAATTTTAGCTGAAATTTGACAAAAATTGCAAAGATTCCAAGTTCCATATAATGTCTACAGACGAAAACACCTAAAGACAAACACAATGCTCTAACTTTGTCATTGGAAACAACCATAATTTCACACCACTGTTTTTCCTTTTTCCTTCATGTGAACTCTTCTTGTCAACTTCTGTAACTTCTCAATTTCTTTGTCCTGTAAATTTCGTCGTTTTCGGACCCTGTTCAGCAGATAAAGCTACATATAAAGCAACTTATAGTTCTATTCAAATGGTTAATCATATTGAACACCTGTTGTTCATATCATATACGGGGTATAACCCCGATGGAACAGAAGATGCTGATTTTTCAAAAATGAATCGTAACACCTAATTATACAACAATTATGAGTTTTTACAACTATATTTATGCTAATGTAACAATATTAGAAGAAGATTTCAATATACACAAACATTTGGAGACGTTTTGCAGGATTTCAACGGCAATATGTCAATCTTCAAGGAATTAGGAATTAGCTGACTAATTCCAGCTCTGTGGCACCTAATTCTGACTTCAAGCATAACCCTGAAGCACCAAAGTTGTCGACTAGAGAATACACCTCACTAGCAAGAGGATGGGATTGATCTCTAACCAAAAACTCATAGACCACCCCGTTTATTTCAATCGAACTACATCCAGGAAGTTTCTTCAGAGCTCTATTACCCATTTCAGCTCTTATCTTGCTAACATCGCCCCACATACCAAAACCAGCATACATATTGGATGTAAGAACGTACGAGCCTGAATAATTAAAATCAAGCTTAATTAGATGCTTAGAAATTTTCTTCCCCAGATAGAAGTTTTTGTAGGTTACACAAGCATTGAGCATTGTCCTCCATATAATGTCATTTGGCTCAATAGGCATCTTATCTATAAATTTTTTCGCTTCTTCTAGTTTCCCTGCTCGACAAAGTATGTCAACCATGCATCCATAGTGCTGAAGTTTTGGCTCTACATTGTGAACTCTCCTCATGAGCTCAAAACATATTTGTCCTTCCTTCACCAAACCAGCATGGCCACAAGAATTGAGCAACCCAATGAATGTAATATCGTCTGGCTTAACATGTAGTGTTTGCATCTCCATGAAAAGCTCAAACGCCAATTCACCTAAACCATGAATAGCCATCCCTCCTATCATAGCATTCCAATGGTCGACCTCCTTTACTTCAATGCTTTCAAATAAGTGAATCGCATTTTCAATGCTTCCACACTTTGAATACATGTCGATGAGAGCCACCCCAAGTTTTCCATCGACTGTAAATCCATTGTCCTCAATATAGGAGTGTATTGCAATACCCTCATCAATGCGCCCTAATTGAGCAATAGCAGAAAGTACTATTGACAAGGTGGTCTTATCAGGGAACAGTTTATTCATTCCTATTGTATCATGGAAGAACTGCAACGCGTCTATAGAATTTCCGTTTTGGACATAGCCCGACATCATCGCATTGCAAACCACAATATCCTTTTCAGGGGCTTGATCAAACAAATCCCTAGCAATAGCAAGACTACCAATCTTCGCATATCCATCAATCATCGATGCCCAAGTGATGACATCCCTTTCAGGCATTCTATAAAACAAATCATGAGCGATTTCCATTTTCTTGCATTTGACATGACCATCAATCATCAAATTCCAAGTAACCAAATCTCTCATTGGCATTTCCTCAAATAACTCCCAAGCTTGACCAATCTCGCCTTCTAATTGCACATACCCACTAATCATACAATTCCATGTTCTCAAATTCTTCTCCTCAATTGACATGCCATCAAACAACTCCCTTGCAAGACCCACCAATCCCGCCTTAACATAACCATCGATCATGGCATTAAAAGAAACCATATCTCTCTCCGGCATTTTATCAAACACCTGGCGTGCAAGCCCAACATATCCACACTTCGCATACAATGATATCAAACAATTTCCCAGATACAATTCCGACCCAATATCCAATTTCCTCAACAACCCATGGATCTGTACACCTTCCTTTAACAACCCAAATCGATAACACGCTTTCAACACCAACGAAAACGAGTATTTATCAGGACAAAAACCCTTCTCAAGCAGCAAAATAAAAACTAACACAGCATGTTTTGACACATGATTACCAAAAGCAAAGGCCTTTATAACTGCATTAAACAAATAGGGATCAAATTGATCATTATCTACTGAAATTCGACCGTATCGCGATGACAAAAGATTGTGGGCAAATTTGATATGGGGTGTACTAGATGAAGAACACAAATTGAGGATAAGTTTAGTGGTAAAATTAGGGTTTTTGATAAACCCAGTAGTAATTAAACGAGCATGGATTTGATTAATATCATTTAGGGTTTTGCAATGTTGAAGGAGAGAAATTGTGGGTGAAATTGAGCTCCATGGTTGGGAGAAATTTACAGTGAGTAGCATGAATTTTAGCGGGAAAATTTGTTGGGAGAATTAGTTGCAACAGGTAAATGCGTTAAAGTGGTGGTTATTGCTAATCAAAGACCGCAATTAGTCATTTGGTCTGGTTAAGACTGGCAATACAGATAACACTCACTCATCCGAAAGGATGAGATAGGTTGGTCTATGATAGATGATCAATCTAGTTTCCTTACCTAATAATAATAATAAAAAAAGCGGTTTCTAATTTAAATACGCATAACCGACACTTTAACTATAAGCACAAAACGTAAAAAAAGTTGTTACAAAAAACCCGTTTTCACACACTAGGACTCTAGGAGTTAGTTAATGCTAAGCCGGAGGGATTGCTATTTTTGTTTGAACAAGGACTGTGTAAGCCGCTTTTTATGCTCACGAACTATACAAACGAAAGGATATTGCTGACATTAAAAGAGCTAATAAGGGGTTACAAAGAAGATAGTCTAACAATAACATGTTCTAAGACGGTTGATGATAAGAATGAGCGTTTTTGTTAATTCTTTATCTTATGCTAATGAGAGACCGTTTAAATATGCTTTCACATTATTTTAATGCAAGAATTAATTGAAGAGGTGTTTGTCCAAGAGTGTGCACTTACCATTCCACCATCTTATTCTTATGGCGCATTATAGAGCCGTCCAATAAATTTAGGAGACCCGGTTCTATATGTTGATTTGAGACTCCAAATAACAAAAGAATATTTTTTTTTTATTATTATTAATTTTGAAATAATGAATTGCAATAAACAAATACATTGTTATAAACTAAAAATTTTAAGATATGTGATTTTATTTACTATAAACAAGAAGTTTTCTCGCAATTTTTTTAATACAAAACTGACTTAGATAAAAATAAAGTAGAACAACTAAAATTTATTGAGTAGGAATTTTGTTCGCGTCTTCAAGCTAAAAAATGAATTAAGCAAGTGTGCAATGACAACTACGTCAAGAGATTTTTATGCTTCTTAATGGTAACTATATAAAGGAATTAATAATAGAATAAGAGAAGTTTTGGGTGAAAGTTTTCTGTGTGTTTCATTCAACGTAAGTCACCACAATATATACAATGTGATTAGCTAAAGTTTAGGAAAGAATAACAAAATTCTTAAACTACCTCCCGAAAATATGGAACAAAATGATACACTAAATAATACACCGAATCATCTATCTACTCGGTCAACTATTGCGTAATATTTGCGATACATCAAATATTTACGCTAACACCCCCCCTCAAGTTGGAGCATGGAGACTTGAAATGCCCAACTTGCCCAATAGACAATGAAATTGAGATCGCCCAAGAGCTTTTGTAAGGATATCCGCAAGTTGAGAAGTAGTATTTACATAAGAGGGAGCGATAGTTTTACACATAATCTCATCGCGGACAAAATGACAGTCGATTTCGATGTGTTTCGTGCACTCATGAAAGACGGGATTATTAGCAATGTGTAAAGTCGCTTGACTATCACATTGTAAAGAGACTGCCGAGGAATGCTCAATACCCAAACTTCGAAGAAGACCTTTTAACCAAAGGATCTCGCATGTAGCGGAAGCCATTGCACGATATTCTGCTTCAGCGGAAGATTTAGAAACCGTAACCTGCTTCTTTGTTTTCCATGATATCGGCGAGCCTCCAAGAAAAACAAAATATGCCGTGAGAGACCGTCGACTTATCGGACAAGCACCATAATTGGAATCACAGTAGGCTTCTAACACCATCGGAGCATTAGCACGTAAAAGGATCCCTTGACCAGGATTGCCTTTTAAATACCGAACCACACGTAGCAAGGCGTCCCAATGGGCTTGCAATGGGGTTTGCATAAATTGCGCAAGAATATGGACCGAATAACTGAGCTCGGGTCGAGTAAGAGTAAGATAAATCAATTTGCCCACCAGACGACGATATTTGGACGGATCGGGAAACAACGGCTCTAGAGAAAGTGCTAGCTTGTGATTTTCCTCCATGGAAACAGTAGCGGGTTTCGAGCCGAGAAGCCCGGTCTCCGTTAATAAATCAAGTGTGTACTTTCGTTGACAAAGAAATATACCGCTAGAATTACTTGCTACTTCAAGACCCAAAAAATATTTTAACTTACCCAAGTCTTTCATACGAAAACATTTAACTAAATAGCTCTTAAAATCGAGAATAGCAGCACTATCATTCCCGGCAATCACCAAATCATCAACGTAGACAAGAATATTAATAACGATGTCACCTCTGCGATAGACAAATAACGAATGATCAGACGGACTATGTGAAAAGCCATATGAACATAAAGCAGTGGCGAGTTTTGCATACCAACACCGTGGAGACTGACGAAGCCCATACAAAGATTTATAGAGACGGCAAACTTTACCTTTCAACCCGTGACCAAACCCAGGCGGAAGCCGCGTATAGACTTCTTCGGATAGATCTCCCTGAAGAAATGCGTTTTGAACATCCATCTGGTGTAATTCCCAATTTTTTATTGCAGCAACAGTAAGAAAAGTTCGAACCGTAACCATTTTGACAGTAGGAGCGAAAGTTTTGACAAAATCAATACCTTCCACTTGATGATTCCCAAAGACCACTAATCTCGCTTTATATCGTTCAACCGAACCATCAGACTTATGCTTAATCTTTTAGACCCACATAGAGCCAATTGCCATTTTATTCGGAGGTAAATCCACCATCGACCACGTGTTATTAGCTTCTAACGCGTCAATTTCCTTCTCCAACTCTTGCTTCCGTTTTGGATTACAAATGGCTTACTTAAAGGATTTAGGTTCTGTTTCATTAGAAATAGCTTCAAGAAAATGTTGATGGGCAGGAGAAAAAATATTACAATTAACATAATTAGCAATGGGATACGGAGTACCTGTGACGGGAATGGTTGTGGGTGACTGTTGTGAAGGAACCAAAGTCGTGTTAATAATTTCATTAATTTTGTCCCAACTTACAACAGTCTTTGTTTCGAGAATTTTCGAACTTCAACCGTTTTCCTTGACCCATTTATTCACCCACTACTACAGATACATGCTATAACAACGAGTAAAAACCGTTGTAAAAATAAAAAGCGGACGTTGTTAAAGCCGCCGTTATAAAAGATATTTACAACGGTTAGGTTATTTACTAAAACCATTGTGGAAAGTTTTCACAACGGTTAAAAGCCGTTGTTGTTGCGAGTAAGTTGTTGTGGAAAGTGTTTTAAAATTTTGGTGGGAATAATATAACAACGGTTATCATATAAATAACCGTTGTTGTATCTTTACTACCAAAATTGTGAAGACTTTTAACAACGGGTATACTCTAAATAACCGTTGATGAAATCGTTAGTAACAACGGTTCTTCTTTTAAAACCTGTTGTTGAATATTATGCGCGGGTATTCGTGAAAGGTATTTACAACGGTTCTTATTTTAAAACCTGTTGTTGAATATTATGGCGGGTATTTGTGAAAGGTATTTACAACGGTTTTTTGTTTTAGTAACCGTTTTTATTACGAACTCCTAATTTTTTTAAAAATTAAATTTGTTTCAGGCCATTCAAAATCCTGCATATATCAGCAGCACCATATATCAGTACCAGCATAAATCACAGCTGGGTTCATCAGAACTCAATAGATTCAATTCAACCACAACAGCAGCATCATATATACTTACAAGGAGATAACTTTACATGAACTAAGATCATTTCCTAACTTCAACAAAAAAATTACTAAGCCGATCTAAGCTCTGAGTATCATGCATTTAGCTTTCAGCATTTCTATGTTCTAAGACGTATTTGCCCAACATGTCTCTTACCTCGTCTATATGTTGCCATTTGTACTGCTGAAGTTCTTGTGGCGCACTGATTACATACTGCGGAAAAAACAAAGGCAAGACATTATTGTAACAACATACATTATTCAGCATAGCAACATCATGGTATAACAGCAAGCAAAAACAACATCAGCTCTAATTTAAAAAAAGTAATAAACACATTATTAAATTACTAACCTTTTCTGGAATAAGGATATATCTTCGCATAATAATCTCCAACATGAACCGACAAACGTAGTATCCACATTGTATGCTTTCCGGCTGGCGAAGGACCTATTATTACATAAAAACAAAGAGACGAGAGAAGGTCCACATCAGAATCTTGCACTTTAGGTATTGTATTAGTATTAAACACAGATTTTTGCACTTAAGGTATTGTATTTGATCACGTACCCATGTTATCGTAATAAAAGTAGAGCCATCATCAGAATCTTTCGTGGGTTAATCCTGCTCGTTAGCTCTTTTCTTCTCAAATGCCCTTTTTTTTTTTAAAAAAAAAAGGAGGCAGGAACTCATATTTTTGGGGCAAAAATGAGTTTTTTGCTATAAATAAAAATTGAAACTTAATGTTATTATAAATAAATCAGTATTATAAACTTACTTAATAATCAAGTCCTTAAAAGTCTCGCTTGGTTGTTATTGCAAAGAGTCCAACCAAAAAACTTTCTTCTTCGTTGGCATGATGGCTGCTAGCACCCAATGAGTCCTACATCAAGAGACATCATCATTATTAACAAGTACATATATTAGTTATGAAAATGCAATTGTAGGAGGAACGTAATATTAATTTGTTTATTACCCGTTTTCATTATAAGGGGCAAAAACCAGCTTCTTGGTTGTCGCCAATTGCTGAGCAATATAATCTACCCGATCTTGGAACGAAAAAAATCGTGATATGCATAGATAAAACGTAGGGGCACAGGAATTCGTATTGATCACATGGAATCTTGTTCTCGGGAATCACTCTCAATTTCAATATCCTACATTATTACGGTATTAATTCCGGTATTTAAAACACTATCTAGTAGTCAGAATATTAGAATATGAAATGATTTATTAAGAAACTTACTTCATCCAAACAAATAGGTGTTCGACATCAATCTCGTCTAGGCCAGCCCAAATGGCTAGCATCTCCCATGACATAATTGTTTCGTGCTCAACCCCTACAATATGCTTCTCGAGCGGAATAATTATCAATTGCTCGTTTTCTATGCGATTGCTAGCCTCCGAATGCAGTTTCGTCATCGTCACCGTTCTTACTTTTAGCATGTAATCCTTCTCAGAATATTTTGTGGAGTTTAAACTCCTAACATCTTTCAGTTCGGGGAAATAATGCTTCTCTGATTTTGTGCTACTACCACCAATCTACACATGTAAATAATTAAAATAATAAAAAATCCAAAGGTAACATATCATAGCTAGCTAGTTAGAGTAATAAAAATAAAAGAGTACTTAATTAAATACCTCATCAACTCGCTTCTTTCAATGATGAGGCAAAGAGTAGCAGTATGTTTGACCGGGGACTTAGGCTTATCCGTCTTTTTTGTCCCCTACACAAAATTTTCATGCTTTTTAGAAATACAGAAAAAATATAAATAAAGGGAGGTTTTTAAAAAAAATGGAGAAGTTAAATAAATACCTCATTAAGTTGTTGTTTCGATGAGGTAGTTGGCATGTCTAGGGACTTAGGCTTATCCGCCTTAACCAGCTTTTTTGTTCCCTACAAAAAATTTCCATGCTTTTTAGAAATACAGAAAAAATATAAATAAAGGGAGGTTTTTAAAAAAATGGAGAAGTTAATTAAATACCTCATCAAGTTGTTGTCTCGACGAGGTAGTTGGCATGTCTGAGGACTTAGGCTTATCCGCCTTAGCCGGCCTTTTTGTTCCCTACAAAAAAAAAATAACATATAAATTTAACATATAAAAACATTCAACAATTAAAAATTTAACATATAAAGGTATTTTTTTCTAACCCCAACTGCTTTCGGCTACGACCCAGGAAGATGTGAGATTTAGGCCATTGGATGAAACTTCCAACCGCATCTGCCAGAATGGTAATGTCGTCGCGAACTGGGACGGGCAGTTGAAATTTTTCATGGTCTGGAAAGACTTCAGTTATCTCCACTTTTCTATGATTCGGCAAAAGTTTTTCGCCGTAAACCAATAAAGTTTTCGCTGATTTGGTGGGCACTTCTACGAGACCCCGGCCAACGCGCACAATTGGTTTCTCGAATTTAGGGTCAGCAAGAATAACTATCCTCTTGTTTACGGCCTGAAGAATACACATACATTATATATTATATCCCAAAATTTAATAGAATTCATATAAATTTAACTAATTAGAGACTTCATGCATACCTTGCCGAAAACTGTGAACTGACTTGAAGGGGATGTATGCTGCTGTTTTCCATCAGCCGTCTTCTCAAGTTGCATCTCCTTTTCAGACTCATTATTTACCTAATAAAATTAACTAATGGCACGATGTCAAAAGTTATAGCATTAGAGCTGGCAGGGAACACACCCCCTGATCTTACCCAAAAAAAATAAAATAAAAATAAGGAAGTATTAGGTACCTGATCGGCTTTAGTTGTTACAACTTCAGAAGCATTAGGTACCTGATCTTTCTGAATCTCGTTGACCGATACTTAATTCTCATTTATTGCCAAGGTAGTAGTGTTCTCGGCCTCTTGACCAATCTGTTGTACCTTACCCCCTTTAATGACATCCTCCATCATCTTCAATTCTTCTTCGGAAGGCTTGCTTCCAGCATTCATCTTTAGTAGTACGGATGCCAATAACTGAACCTGCGTGCCAAGAATATAATGTTTCAGCAATTTGTTTAAAACAATAACATGTGAACTTAAATGAAAATAATAGAATAAATGTTACCATGTCAGCCTTCTCAGCATTAGTCTTCATTTTCTTCTTTTTTGGGGCAGTTGTCCCATAATATTTCGTTACTCCAACCTGTAACGGGACACCCCTCAATCGACCTGGATGTTCGGGTCGGCCGATCGCTCTAGCAAGAACGTCATGACGACCACTGGGAGTGAATTTCCCTTCTTCTAACTCCTTCAATACCTTATCCTATAATATATTAAATAAAATTCAAATTATATTTGTGACTAAAATAATAAAGTTAGTAATGAACTCGTCTTAATAAAATAATGCTTACTATGTTGGCCAATACTTCCTCATCATATTTGTCACGCGACCGGGATCCTTTAGGCGTGTGCTCTTCTTTATAAGTTACATGCCGATCCAAGTCGGTCACTCCCTTTGCCACCTACACATTAACATGGGATACTCGGTCAGCAAAGTTAAGCTACAATGGGGGCCATGAGGATTCAAAGGGAGTCTACTCATTCAGTTTGGAACATCACCTGCACATGCAGAATCAGCATTTAAGCTTGACACGATGTTTCAACTCAGAGGCTATGGCAGGAACGACTGGAATGCTCCGAATAGACCAACACTCGAATCATACCTCTGGGTAGCCACAGACTCGGATGCTGAGCTTCTGAAGAATGCCGTGGACTATGTCCAAGTGCCGTATGCGACCATCATCAATGGGCAGCAGTCGGCCAGGTCAGAAAGCATCGATACCTACAACCAGGTTGTGGCTGTTTTCCAAGCAATGTACCCCTAAAATCCCTACAAAATGTGTCCGTGTCTGTGGCTGAAACTTCCAAGTAACATCGTGTGTTATTTGTTGAGTGTCAAACTGTGTGTGTGTCTGTATCCGCCTATCACAAGCAGTGTCATGGGCCTGTATGAAAAGGCAACTTAAATAAAGATAATGTCTAACCCTGTGGTCTTGTAAGATTTCCAGTAGTTTGTATTAAATATGCAGTTCCTTCTACTAATCTGTTCAGTGGAGATAGTTATTTAAAAAAAAAAACTAAAAGGAAGATATATATATTAAAAAATAAAAATAAAAATAAAAGCTAATAACTTACATTATAGACCATCTCAGGATCGGGGACGTTTCTTGGATGTCATAGTTTCTTCGTTAACCCAAATACCTTCACCATGGTCATTACGCATATAAATGCTTTCAGTGTCAACATCGTTGAAATAAGATACAGTGGTAGAGTGATTCATTCCCTCAAAAACGACATCCTGATCATCATCACCATTATCGGATGGACTACTCCTTCTACTCCTTATAGACAGTACAACATACCACTTCTTATCCATAGGATCGATGACATAGAACACTTGTTTAGCTTGGGATGCCATTATGAAAGGATCATCCTTCTTATTGCCAACCTTACCCAGATTGACCAACGTAAATCCCATCTTATCCTTTCGGACACAATGGATGTTGTTATCAACCCAGTTACATCAAAACAAAGGTATTGTGAAATCAATGTAATGTAGTACCAATATTTCTTGAATAACACCATAATAAAGGCATTTTCCCCAAATTGTTCGAAACGACTTCATAAAATTCAGTTAAACCATCCTTATAGTTGCGGTCACTCATATTTGCATCAATCATCCAAGTTCGAGTCATTTTTCTACATTCGTAATATATAGGCAACTAATTCAGAAAATCCAATAATAGGCAAACAAATAAACGAAATTCAGGAAAGCAATTAAGCTAAATTATCAACAAATTAGATAATAACCCAAAAAATTCACAAATTCAAAAATAATCGACATTCATAGGCCATGAAATTGAACATACAATCCTATATCTATAAGCGTCGCTAAGAAACATATATACCTGATTGATAAACACGATGAGGGAGAGAAGACGGTGACAACAGTGACAACAGTGACGGAGATGAAGACAGAGAGACGACGAGGGAGGAATGAAGGATGATATTTGTGTATAGTAGCAGTATTAGCTTGTGTTTGTGTTTTGTAGCGTATAGCAGAATAAAGCAATCTGTTGTTCTTAAGATTTGCATAACATTAATAACAACGGTTATTCAGTATACAACCGTTGTTACAACCTAATAACAACAGGTTCTAAAACAACCGTTGTAATTACTTTTCACTAATTTTGCGCCAAATTATTAACAACGGTTAAAATGTATTACAGATTCAACCGTTGTTATTATTTTTTATATTAACAACGGTTTTGAAAGTATGACCCGTTGTTAAAACCAATAACAACGGTTAACACAGAAACGTTGTAATTAAGTTTGGTAAAATTTTCGCCATCCATTCTACAACGTCTTATGGTGATTTTCGTGAATAAGCGTTGTTAAAGGGCCGTTATAGTTGCCTGTATTTGTAGTAGTGACCATTAACCTCGTGACCCGTATTATTGTCTGCAACAATGTCGATAGATTCGTTACTATCGCTATCACCACGCGCAACATCAGAATCAGCACTAGAGGTGCCATGAGGTGGTACATTGTCAGGTTGCTCACTCATATCCCCTGGCTCATGATCATTCCTCCTCTCGGCATGACGGATTTTCTGTGTGGACACAACCGAATCATCCCACAAAACATCCTCCTCAGCCAAATCCAAATCAGCCGACCCCGAGATAAGAGCTGAATCAGTAGCGAATGGGAATTGATTTTCAACAAAATGCACATCTCGGGACTGAAAGTATACACCCGTTTCAAGGTCGAACAAGTGCCACCCTTTCTTTCCTAAAGGATAACCGAGAAATATGTAGAGACGAGCTCGAGAATCGAACTTATCACGAGGATTTAAATTTTTAGCATAACATAAACATCCCAAAACCCATAGCAAACTCAAGTCCGGTGCCTTTTGAAAAAGTAATTCAAACGGGGTCTTATTTTGCAAAATACGAGTAGGGGTACGATTAATTAAGTGTGCCGCAGTCAAAACAAATTCGACCCAAAAATCAAGAAGTAAAGAACCTTGGAACCGTAAGGCACGAGCCACATTTAAAATATGCCTATGTTTTCGTTCTACCCGAGCATTTTGTTGGGGTGTTTTTGTTAGAAATCTATATCTCATAATACAACATATTCTTATATGTTACAATTTAATTTAATCATAAAATTAAATACAAATCTTATGCATGCAAACATAAATAGAAATAGAAGAAATCATCAACCCTTACTATGATAATTTCGGTCTTATGGGCACCAACAAAATCTCCTTCTTGTTAGTTCTTGAGCTTTGCAATAATGGATGAACATTCATGACTTCAAAATAGAAGCCCTCCAATAAGTAGCACCCAAGACTATCCCTAAATCCCACAAGCTAACATGTACTAGATAATTGTAATGTGGTTTACCTTAAAATCGGTTACTCATACTCATATACTACTACTAGTATTATTAGTGTTTGATTTGTACAAATTAGATTCATAAAAATGAATTTTATGAAGAACAAGAGAGAGAATGTATTATTTTTCATAAAACATAAGAGAATGGAAAAATTGAGGAAAAATCCTCTAGCTTGCATCATCAAAAACCGGTGGGTTTAAGGAGTATTAGGACTCCTTTTTTTTTCTTTTTTTCTTCACAAGACAATTTGTGTAAGCCTTTGTCCATAGTCATGTCACTATCAAGCATATTAGACAAATGAATAAGACAAATGGAAAAAGACAAAACTTCTAACACTTGCCCACCAATTTCGGTTTTGATGTGTAATATGGAGTCCATTTTATTATTGTCAATTGTGCAATTGTATGTCATGTGACATGTGACATGTCTTATGTCATGTTTTAATTTAAAATGCATATTTAACAAATTTAAATATCATTTACAAATTAAATAAATCACATTTAACAAATTGACTAGTAATTCAAAATTACTTTCACATAAAATGTTCATTTAAATACTAGTTAGTATAATTCACAACATCTTGTAATTATAACTAACTTATCATTCTCATCTCGCGTGTTTCGCAAACATCGATTAATTTTAGTAATATAACTTCTTAAATTACTAAATAAAATCTTATTTAATCACATTATAATAAGATGTCATGTTCTCCCTTATGGTAATAATTTGTTCAATTTTAGGGAATTAATTAATCTGTATGGACATACAATTAATTAACCTTTATCAATTAAGGAAATCGTCCTTTAGGTGTGACCTCAAGGGATCAACTGATCACCACCGTCGCACGACAGTAATGTCAAACTCTAGCCAGCCAATCATTACTGATATGTGTGGACCAGTTGACTATATATGTAATGTATCATCCCTTTTGTATTCTTGATATGAGATTTAAATATGTGATCAATATGATCGACAATTGTGATCGCATTATTGTCGGGGACACTTACTCCAACAATCTCCCACTTGTCCTCGACAAGTGTGCGTCACCAATTCTCCTGTCCTATTACTATCTCCCACTCAATGCAAGGTGTCTTTCAGGTCGTACTTGCAAGTGATCATATCGAGAGTGGTTTCCTCGATCCGGAGAATAACTGATTAACCGGAATTTTCTACCATAGATACCTTCCGAGCGTGGCCACGCATTTCCAGTTCATTACTCCTCGAGTGGCCCTGAGATATTGTTTTAACCCTGACAAAGGGGTGGACAATTCCTATCGCACTATTCCCTTCGACCAGCCACAGCCATCATAACCCAAAATATGCCCATTTGACCCCATTTACGAAGGCCGTAGTAACAGAAATCAAAGTTAATCTGAAACTGTGCCACCTTAGGTGAACAATCTGTAGTCAAAAGAATCAACTCATTAGAATACTATAGTAGCTCTCGCCACGACCAGGCTATATAAATTTGCCAGAACTCTATAAGCGGCCACTGCCCAACAAAGTGTTCCTAACAGTCTGCCTATGTGATCGACTAGTTATCTCAGATGACTGTATGGCACTGAACTTGCCATCAATCGCATCACACTCTAGTCACTTCGAGACGTCACCTCATACAAGTGACTATGGGCAAATACTATGTTAATCCGGGTTCACTTTAACGGGGTTCAATATCGTCATACAACCCATTTGGATGTAACAAAGTATAATAAAAGAGTTTTAAAGTAAAACTCGAACGACAAATGCGATTATCACATATGAATAGTCAATGCCTGATTACTACTTCATATTCTATAATCCAGTTTGATCTTGAATGTAGTTGTTCATCTCAATTCAATTGGAATGACATGACCCATCATGTTAAGCATATGAGAAGGCTTTGGTTAGTAGGTTTTATCAACTTCTTGTACCTTACTCAACCTTACTACATACTCGTTTTCCCTTGTAATGTATACATTTGCATTACAAAACTTTCTGAGTACGCGTCGAGATCCAATCAAGAGATAGGCCCTCTAGCCTTAGAATAGCTCCCACTGTTTTCACAGTGTGCGGGATTCATCCTTCTTGCACATCTCATGATTGCAAGTGTACTCAATTTCCGTTTGTAAGCATTTCTCATTGTTCTTTATTGCCTAGAACAATTCTAGCAAATCCATTTCTTAAATAACATAGCCACAATGGTTCCTTAACCATCCTAATGTATTTTGATTTTGGTTTTGTCGAAAATCATGTGTAATCTCAATTGTCAATTGTCATTTGTGTAATACCCTTACACAAAATTGCATCAAAAACACTTTGCATTACATCCTTAATGCTTCTGCAAGCACTTAAGGGTAATCTTTATGGCTTACTTGGTAAATATCACTTAAATTCGATTTGAAACAATTCATCATACTCAAAGTATATGAAGTGTTATACATCGTTACTCATTTAATTGATCTGACAGCGGAATCAATCAAACATGTTCAATTTTGATTGAACTAGTCATGAATCTTATCAACATAAGACTTCTTATTTGACGCTAATATCATGTAGATTTATCTCCATAAATTCGGATATTAAAGATGTACTATAATACTCCATAAGTGTCAAATCATTCCCAATGATCAATATATCATCCACATATAAGACTAATTAAAATTTCCGTAACTCCCACTAAACTCCATGTATAAACACAACTTCTCGACTTATCGAGAAAAGTTTTATAACATGATCAAAACATTGATTCCAACTCATTGATGTCTTACTTAAGACTCTCTCTTAAGTTTCACATTATCTTAGGATTGCAAGAATCTACAAAACTCAAGACATGTATTGAATACATTCTTTCTAATTGAAGAAGTGAGTTTTTGATTCACTCGTTATATGTATATCATCATAATGAAACACAATCCCTAAGAAGATCTAAATAGACTTAAGTATTTCAGCTAGTGCAAAACCCTTTGCTACAAATCAAGCTTTGATATCTAATAATTCACTTGGAATTTATTTCGGATTTTCATGGCTCTAAGCCTTGTATTGAGTTGTGACTTAAACACTCTCATGTAAGTCATATGTTCATTACTTTCCAGAAGTAATCAACTTGAATCAAACAATTTCTTTGTAAGTTGTAAGCTCTTTACTTTCTTAAAAGTAACATGAATTCATCATCTTCAACAAGTGATGACTTTAACCTCCTAGGTTTTGAAGAAACAACGTCTTACTTTAACCTCCTAGGTTTTGAAGAAACAACGTCTTACACAAAACGTCTCATGTAGCCAAGAAAGACGAATTTCTTGCGACATAACATTCTTTGTGGCTCTTGAATAATTTGTTGGAGCTTGTGTCCTCCACAAATTAGTGTGATAATATTTGTAAATCTCTTACAGGTTCACAAGGGTATACTTCGTATATTTAATCAGTTGATTAACGTTTACCTAATAACGGTTGGCTTGCTAGAAAGTTTGACGTTATTATCATACAGATGGCGGTGATCAACTGGTCCCTAAAGGTCACACCTATAGGATGTGTTTGAGAGATGTGGTTATAGAAATATGATCACATTGATGCCCAATATGACTAAACAGTTAGTCAATGTGTTGATGAGACAATTATTTAATGAAGATTAAATAATATTAGTTGAGACAATTAATCATGAATTCGTAAATTAAATATAATAAGTTATATTTAATTAAATGTATGTAATGTTAGCTTGGACGAATTAATCTGTTAATTCGTAATTAAATGTAATCGGTTATATTTAATATCAACAAGTTGAATGTGTCATAGTGGTACTAGTGAGGGTACACAAACCAAGAGGTCATGGGTTCGATCCTCACTAGATGACAATTTACACATTTTATACATTTTTGTATACTACCAAAATATTTTTGGTAGGTTAATAAAAAAAACCGAAAATAAGAGAAAGAGATCTCTTATTTCGGTTAGGGTAGCCGAAAAATAGTAAAAAATATCTCCCCCTTATTCTCACTTAATTTCGGATATAATAAGTGAGAAGGAGATCATTTTATAACCTAATTTTTCAGCATTTTTCTCTCATCTATCTACACACACAAAACCCTAAATATTTTACAGAAAATTGGGGATCTCATTCTAGCAATTTGAGGGGTATTTCTCGGAGCATCTTTGGTGCAACTAATAGGCGAATATCATTGCGATATTGTTCTTAGGCCGAATTAGCAAGGACCAAAGGTTGATTTCTTCATTCTCTATTTTGTTTATGTAATTTAATTTTATGACTAGCAATCATCGTCATTAAATTCGTTATAATCCTTTAATAATAAGGGAAGTATACAGATTATTTCCCACAAGTGGTATCAGAGCAAAGGCCACGAATTTTAATTTTGATGATTTTCATAAAATTGTATGTAAACAATGAGGAATTTCGAAAAAAAAAATTTTTAGGGTTTTTCGGCTGAAATTTTTTTTGGCCGAGTGAATTTTTTTTTTTTTCGGACTGTTTTTTTTTTCTTTTGCTTGATGATTTATTTCCAATTTCATCTTTCATATCATTGTTTTAATAAGTTAAAATTATCATATGAAGAATTGGTAGATTTTGATTTAATGAAGATTAAGTTAAAATACAAATAGAATCGTCATGTCGATGATACAAGAACTTGTTTTTGCTATATAGTTTTAGCATATAAGATTAATCATGTTCATTAATTCATTTGCTAAATCATGTTCTAAATAGCAACTGTAAACATTTTCTTCATCGTTTTTGTTTTAGGGCTTTTTGCCGCAAAAGAAAAATAAAAGGAGGCATTAGGGTTTTTTTGTTTTTTTTACCATAATTTTTTTTTCTTGCTTCTGCTACTGTTCACGGCAGTTTTTTTTTTTTTAAAAAGAAAAAAAAAAAATTTTTTTTTTACGGTTTTTGCTGAAAAACCGAGACTTTTTCATAGGTTAATTCGTTTTTTTAGTTACCGTATGAAAAGAAAGTTTTTTTTGTTTTTCTGTTTTTTTAGCCGTGCTGAAAAAAAAAAAAAAAAGAACTTGTTTGTTCAGCCGAGACAAAATAAAAAATGGATTTTGTTTTTTTTTTGTTTTTGGCCAATTAGTTATTGTGAAACGGTTCACAATTTAAAGATAACGAATTTTTTTAAAGCAGTTTAAAATTTTGACGGATTGAATTCATATTACAAGTTTAATATGGATTAAGAATGAAATTAATGTGATTAATTGTGGAGTTGTCACTTAATTTGATTTAAATAGGTGATATGGATAAATTAATCAACATAATTAAGGAATTGTGCCATGTATGGTTAATTTATTTTAGTTGATGCATTTTATTTTAATTTTGTTGAATGAATCGATTGAATGAATTTTATTTACGTATTTTTGCAATCGGTTGTAATTTGTAATACTTAGTGTGGCCTTAGTCAAATTATGTTTTCGTAATGAAGGAAACATAATTTTTAATGTAATTATGAGATCTCGAATCTCCTTTATTTTTAGTTTTGGGTTTTGAAATTAGATTGTAATAAATAGGTTTATTATGTAATTTTAATTATTGTAATTTCAAAGAAGACTAAAGATGGAGATTGGAGCTCACTCGAGTACATGGATCAAGATGGAACATCAAGACAAGCTCTCGGGTCCAAGGATGGATTCCAAACTTGTATTTATTGTTCATTTTGATAGGATAGGCCACACTAGGACTTTTTTTTTTTTACGTTTTTCATTCTTATTGCTTTTCATTCACATGTTAGTTTATGCATCATATTCCGCCTAAAACCAAACCACCTACTACTAAAATGCATGAAAATTGACTCATATAGGTTGTATGTTAGTTTTCATGGACATACATATGTCACAGACTTTTAAGCCATCACCTTAGTTTATTCATTCTCGCATGCTAGATATTAGTTCACTTAAAATGAATTAAAATAAAGTTGATGGGATCTTCCTCTAAAACGGAAATTGAGATTAGTCTTTATAAGGGCAAACAACTATGAATCCCTTCTTCGTCGGTAGGTATAATATGACCCCTTCTACGTTGGGTAAGTAGTTGTGTTGACTTAGTTTACCTCAACATCATAGTCCGAAGAGTTTCTCGTGATTATGATGGACTAAAGATAGAATTTACAGAAATTTATCAACCAAGAATTCTAACGGTAGAATTAGCTAAAAGGTTAGCTTATCAATTTACAGAGAATTGAGTCTTGGGATCATTTATATAATTCTTGAGAGAGGTCAATTGTATAAATGTTTTGAGTCTTCGCGTTACAAAAGTAGTTCATTAGACTTAAAAATATAAACGATGCACATGCTTATTATTTTATTCTTCTTCTCGCAGTGTAGAACACGTATATTTTGATAATACTGTTACAACTAAATGGCTGGAAATAACGCAATCCCAATGCCTAGTGCCACACTTGATCGCGCGTCCTGGCTTAAAATGTTTATGGACCGGATGAATCGGTTCACACGCCCGAAAACGACGGGTCCAACTTTGCGGATCGGGAAGCGGCACTACGGAATCTGCCATTGCGACGGTAAGCTCAAGTACTTAATTGAGCTAATCGGTCAACCAGGCCCCAATGCGAGAGCCAACGAGTCACTCGCTTATAGTGACTTCGTTATGGAAGCGGGTGCGATAAAGAACGTACTCATCTTTGCAATGGAAACCAATTTGCAGAGACGCTTCATTGCCCAAGGTGCAAACAAGATTTTCACCACGCTCACTAACGAGTTCTCAAAAGCACCGAGAATCGTTACATATGAGCATACCTGTCGCTTCTTTGATGCGAAACTCCAGAAGGGCCAACCGGTTAGCCCACACATTCTTCACATGATTGAGAATGTCAAGAAGATGGAGGCTCTTAATTGTAAAATCAGTGAGAGCATTGTCATTGACCGAATGCTTCATTCTCTTCATGATGGTTTTGCCCTTTTCAGGGCGAACTACTACATGAATGACTTGAAAAAGAGTCCTCATGAGCTACACTCCCTTCTCGTACAGACCGAGAAGGATATGAAATTGAGTGGGAGCATGAAGCAGGATGTTCTCATGATTTCAAACAAGGGTAAAGGTAAGGGCAAGGCTCATGACGACCTAGCAGTAGGTAAGCCAAAGTTTAAAAAGCCAGGAAACGGTAAGAGTGCGCCTGGTGAGACTAGTGGCTCACAGGGCAAGACAAAGAGCAAGGGCGGTGACATTGAGTGCCACCATTGTCACAAGACTGGACATTGGAGGAGGAACTGTCCCGTGTACCGTGAGGACATAAAAGCAGGCCGCGTCGTTCCTGTTGGTATGTCATCTTATATTCATATGATTGAGATTAACCATGCAAGTTTCAGAACTTGGGTACTAGCTACTGATTGTGGTTCTCATCTGTGTAATAATTTGCAGGGCGTAAAGAACATCACACCTCTCGAAAAGGGTGATGTGGACCTGCGAGTCGGGAATAGAGCACGAGTTGCTGCTGTCTCGAAGGGAACATATGTAATCCAACTCCCTAGTGGTTTTGAGTTATTTTAAATAACTGTTACTATGTACCCAGTTTATCTAAGAACAGTATTTCTATTTCCGTACTTGATATAGTCGGTTTTGCATTTTCAATAAAGGATAATAGTTGTATTTTCTTTTTATGAAATGATTTATGGCAAAGCAGTTTCCATGAATTGAATTTATATCTTAGATCAAACCACGGAAGTATTACACATGAATAATAAGAAATTAAAGGTTGGTGACAAAGATCAAACCTATCTATGGCATTGTCGAATGGGACACATAAATGAGAAACGCGTGAAGAAACTTGTCGATAATGGGACTATTCCCGCATTCGATTTTTCTACATATGGCACATATGAATCATGTCTCATTGGCAAGATGACTCGAATTTCCTTCAAATGTGTTGGAATGCACGCTAGTGACCTATTTGGACTCATACATACTGATGTTTGTGTACCTATGTCAATTACCGCTAGAGATGGCTATAGATATTTTATCACTTTCACGGACGATTTGAGTAGATATGGATATGTCTACTTAATGAAGCATAAAAGTGAGTCCTTTGAAAAATTCAAGGAATACCAGAACAGGGTACAGAACCAACTGGGTAGAAAGGTTAAAGCACTCCATTCAGATCGGGGTGGCGAATATCTTTCAAATGAGTTTGATCAACACCTGAAAGACTGTGGAATCGTTTTGCAGTTAACTCAACCTGGAACACCTCAATTGAATGGTGTGTCCGAACGGAGAAATCGAACCTTACTCGATATGGTTCGATCCATGATGAGTCACACAGTAGTGCCTGATTCATTATGGGGTTATGCTCTTTTGTCATTTGCTCTTATACTTAACCAAGTCCGACTAAAGCGCCGACAAGACTCCATATGAAATGTGGAAGGGAACGGTCCCTAACTTGTCCTTTATTCGGGTTTGGGGCTGCGAGGCTTATGTCAAGTGGAGACATGAGGATAAGCTCGGCCCGCGATCGGTCAAGACATACTTTATAGGTTATCCAAAAGGAACATTTGGTCATTACTTCTATTCGCCTACCGAACATCGAGTTTTTGTTGCGGCTAGTGCGAAGTTCTTAGAGAAAGAATTTCTCGAGAACAAGACGAGTAATAGAACCTTCGAGCTGTCGGAGATTCCAGAACCAACAACCGAGGAACGGATGGAGGAAGTTGTTCCTCCAACTGATGATACGGTTAATATTCCTGAGGAACCTAGGAGGTCGGGTAGAGTTTCTCATCCTCCGGACAGATACATTGGTATGGTCGAGGAGAATGACATTTTACTCCTAGAGAGTAATGAACCCGTTACCTATAAAGGTGCTATGACCTGTTCCGACTCAAAGCTATGGCTCGAAGCCATGCAATCCGAGATGGACTCCATGTATGAGAATGACGTATGGGATCTAGTTGATTTACCTAATAAGGTAAAACCTCTACAGTGCAAATGGCTTTACAAGATAAAGCGTTCTGTAGACGCGCAACTAGATACCTATAAGGCACGACTTGTGGCAAAAGATTTCACTCAAGGGCACGGATTGCACTATGATGAGATTTTTGCACCTGTAGTCATGCTACGTTCCATTCGGATAATCTTAGCGATTGCCGCTTTTCATGATTATGAAATTTGGCAAATGTATGTGAAAACCGCCTTCTTAAACGGTTATTTGGAGGAAGAGTTGTACATGGTGCAACCCGAAGGTTTCATAGATCCTGAACATCATAAGAAAGTATGCAAGCTTAAGTGCTCCATTTATGGACTTAAGCAAGCTTCTCGGAGTTGGAATCATCGTTTCGACCAGGTGATAAAAGAGTATGGTTTTACTCGATCGGTCGAGGAACCATGCTTATATATCAAGTCGAGTGGGAGCAAGATTGTATTCTTGATATTGTATGTCGATGACATACTCTTGATTGGGAATGGCATTCCTCTCCTATCTTCAGTTAAAGAATGGTTGAAGAACCATTTCCAGATGAAAGATCTGGGTGAGGCACAGCGCATTTTGGGAATCCGTATCTACCGAGATAGATCACGACGGACGTTATCACTTAGTTAGGAGTCTTATTTGGATAAGATTCTTGATAGGTTCAGCATGACCAACTCCAAGAAGGGGAACCTTCCAATGACGTGTGGGATGCAGTTGAGCAAGTCTCAAGTCACCCACGACGCCTGAAGGGGTTGAACGCATGAATCGTGTTCCTTATGCATCAGCTATAGGATCAATCATGTATGCCATGATATGCACACGTCCCAGGCGTGGCACATGCATTGAGTATGACGAAAGTCGGTACCAAAAGAATCCGGTACCTACGGAGGACTATGGATTGGGTATTGACTTATGGAGGAGATACTAAGCTATGCGCAACCGATTCTGAGATGCTAGCTTCCAAACCGATCTCGGTCCGGTTCGTCTTCACTCTTAGTGTGTTGTAGCAGATTCTACTCTTTGAATCGTTGAATTATGATAAGCATGTAGGGCACGTCATTTCCATGGGAATTAAACGTGTTCTAAGTTGTAGTACTTGATTATGGATTTGATACATTATCTTTTTCATATACTATTTATAACTTCATCGTTTTATTATAATATTTTGTTTTTCATGTGGATTGTACTGACAACATTGAACGCCACAAAGTGAACTGAATTACATTATATTTGTTTTGGTCCGTAATCGCCAATGTAAGCTGATAACTCTGGCTATTATATTGTGCAGTCGATTGATGGTGGGTTCAACGAGCCATAAGTTAAACGGTTGATCGATCGATCACAGATGCGAGATTATAACGATACCTCGTAGGACAACTTTTTGTGACAACGTAATGGAGTCCTAAATGTTTAAAACATTCGGTGCCAGGTCATGGATAGGACATCCATTGTGTTCCTAGAGTCGATTCTTTTGACTATCGTTTGTCTCTTGAGATTAAGGCGCGGTTTTTTGGGTGACTTTGGTTTCTTTCTCACGTCTGCCGTGAATCGAGGCTAAGTAGATTTTTTTGGGTCATTTCATCTGTGCTTACATCTGCAGGATTCGAGTTGAGGAAAATATCCAAACCTTATCAGGTTTAGTTATTTCTCAGGGCCACTCGAGGAGTTGTAACTGAAATGCATGGCCATGCTCGAATGTTAATTCGTTTATCAGTTAAGTTACTCTCTAGTCGGGGAAACCACTCTTGATGATGATCGCTTGTAAAATACGACCTTTGTGAATATGAATTTGCAAATTTTTTTACATTGAGTGGGAGAAATTTTAGGATATGAGAATCGGTTATCGCACATACACTTGTGAGGACAAGTGGGAGTTTGTTGGAGCTTGTGTCCTCCACAAATTAGTGTGATAACATTTGTAAATCTCTTACAGGTTCACAAGGGTATACTTTGTATATTTAATCAGTTGATTAACGTTTACCTAATAACGGTTGGCTTGCTATAAAGTTTGACGTTATTATCATACAGATGGCGGTGATCAACTGGTCCCTAAAGGTCACACCTATAGGATGTGTTTGAGAGATGTGGTTATAGAAATATGATCACATTGATGCCTAATATGACTAAACAGTTAGTCAATGTGTTGATGAGACAATTATTTAATGAAGATTAAATAATATTAGTTGAGACAATTAATCGTGAATTCGTAAATTAAATATAATAAGTTATATTTAATTAAATGTATGTAATGTTAGCTTGGGACGAATTAATCTTAATTCGTAATTAAATGTAATCGGTTATATTTAATATCAACAAGTTGAATGTGTCATAGTGGTAATAGTGAGGGTACACAAACCAAGAGGTCATGGGTTCGATCCTCACTAGATGACAATTTTCACATTTTATACATTTTTGTATACTACCAAAATATTTTTGGTAGGTAAATAAAAAAAACCGAAAATAAGAGAAAGAGATCTCTTATTTCGGTTAGGGTAGCCGAAAAATAGTAAAAAAATATCTCCCCCTTATTCTCACTTAATTTCGGATATAATAAGTGAGAAGGAGATCATTTTATAACCTAATTTTTCAGCATTTTTCTCTCATCTATCTACACACACAAAACCCTAAATATTTTACAGAAAATTGGGGATCTCATTCTAGCAATTTGAGGGGTATTTCTCGGAGCATCTTGGGTGCAACTAATAGGCGAATATCATTGCGATATTGTTCTTAGGCCGAATTAGCAAGGACCAAAGGTTGATTTCTTCATTCTCTATTTTGTTTATGTAATTTAATTTTATGACTAGCAATCATCGTCATTAAATTCATTATAATCCTTTAATAATAAGGGAAGTATACAGATTATTTCCCACATAATTTCTCCCACTCTGTCTTCTAGAAATAAACTTGTATTCTAGAAAGACAGCTTCACGAGCCACAATTGCGTTGTACTCGTGATTATAGTAAGGAAAGATGAGCATTTGTTTCTTTTGAAAACTTACATACATGGTACCCTACCATTTCATATCTCATATGATTCATTTTAGATTTAGTGGAAAAATAATTTAGACAAAATGATAAAATCCCCAAAAGGATCAAGTAACTCAAAGTAACTTGATTGAAGTCCAAACCATATCGAATAGCATTTGATTTCTTTATCCAACCACACATTATCCCATAATGCGTGCTAAGAGAGATTAACCTGTGATACTATATCACATTTCATTTGGCTTATATCAAAGTCTTCACTTTGATAACCCCATCACGACTAAATCGTGATTCCTTGAACTCTTTGAACTTCTTCAAACATTTCTCTATTTACCTTATTAAGTGAACACATTCGCGTCAACTTAAATCGTTGGTAAAAGAAAATGATCAACCTATATTGGATCAATGATTTACAACCTCGATCTCCTTTTCAACCAAAAGGCACGAGACATCTTGCTTTGAATACAAGATACGCATATACCATAAGATCTAATGGTTTCAAGAGTACTTGATAACTCTTTGCGTTCATCATTCCAGAATCTAAGGTTTAATCTTGGGTTACCAATTTGAGTCTTTCATCATCTTCATGATATATCATTCTAGTTTGGCTTAGAATATAATCACCTTGATAATGGCCTAGCCATACATCAAATCATGGTGTATAGGGTCACAAAAGTGGAACCTTCTTTTGTATCATAACAAGTTTATATTCTTATTTAGAATTTATTTACTTAATAGTCATAATTAAGGTATAAATATAAACCCAAAACTAGATTGAGTACACAATGACTCTATCTCTCGCCATCATATGTTGCTAGTCGTCATATTCTAATCATCCTATGTATCAAACACAATGATGAAAACCACCATTGGTTTCTAATATTGACGAAGTAATATTAGCAAAATTTATGTTAATCAAATAAACATTTAAAGAAGAAGGTCCCATTAGATGTCCCACAACTAACTTGTTGATTCTTTAATAATTTGGGTTAGTTTCCTTTCTAGCGTCCAACAATTAAGACAATGGAAACTTTATCGGTCGGGATTGATAGGTTTAGTATTGCTATTCTCAATAACGTTACTTTTAACATTACCTTGTATCAATTCCATTCTAATTTTACTTCTTAGAACCTTATCCTTTTCTTAACGGTTTAAGAGAATGCTCCCACTCATTTCAATGAGTCTTTGCTTAGAGAAGCAAAATTTAATTTCATGAAGACTACTCTTCATTCGTTCGTTTAGTCTTAAAACTTTCATTGAAGTGGTTGCGGTATTTTGGTCAATTTTGATTTCCAAAAAATCTAGTTTCCAAAATGATTTAACGTTTCAAAGTACTTAACTCAATTAAGCATATAAGAAACAATTCATTGTAAGTAGACATGTTAGTCAAGAATCAAATACCCGTTTGCTCATGAATAACTTTTATCTATACTCTTCACAAGAGATCCTTCCAATGGATAATACGAGGTTTTAGGAGAAAAATTCATATTTTGTCTTTAGTTACGATGTTTTAATGGAGATTTGAATCAAAAATCGAAATGATATCGTATATAAATTGTGGTAAAGAAATAGAACAATATGATAACGGAATAGTGGAAAACTTAACATTTATCGTTTTATTAATACTTGTAAATAACAAGTAGAACATTTACATAGTGACCTCTACCCAACTATGATAAATGATTCCAAGATCCAAATTCATATTAACTTGGGCACGGTGTGGCCGATAAATCCCTTATCAATATAACTCGGTGGATTAACTCTTTAATCGATTCTACTTTTAGAACTCTTGGTCGATAAAATTACATTAACATTTATCTTTAGCCCGGAACACATGCAACTACGGTCACGAATACTTCCGTTGAGCTCAATCCAAATTTCGAATAAATGTGTCCATGATCCAAACCCACATTAACTTGGGCACGGTGTAGCCGATAAATCCCTCATCAACATGAATTCGGTGGATAGACATTTATCACCCACTTCCCCTACGTAACAAGGTTTGTACCCCGGTGTGGCCGAGTGCACTCCCTCACGAAATAGGTTTTTATGGTTTCTACTTTTTGGTAAAGCTAAGTCTCAATTGATTATTTTAGCGAGAGGTCATGTCAATTTATTATCTATCACGTTTTAAGTGAACTAAAGCGGCGAACTACGATAATTGTAATTGACACGGTCGATAAACTCGATAAAATGATGATGCATGTTTTAGTTATGGCGATTTAGCGATGCATGCAACATATAAATAAAATGCACAGCATAAAAAAATCCTAGTATGGCCTTCCTAAAATAGTAAATCTTATTAACTATTCCATATTCGGAAACCAACTCCTTTAGTCCCTTGAACTTCGGTCTTGGCACGCATTTCAAGGTAACAAATTTTTTAATGGACCGCCTTCTTGAGTGGCACCGTCTTCAACGAACTCCGGAATAAATAAATTACATAACAAATTACATAATTTCCTATTATAGATTTGTAATTAAAATAAAATAAATCTATTAAATTACAAAACGGTGATACAAGATCACAATAAATTACAACCGAATCGATATTCCCATACATTTCGGGTAATACCAATTAAAACTAAGGCCATACTAAGTAAAATTACATAATTCAAAAATTACATAAAATTAAAATTATGACAATCATAAATAAAATGCAGCATTATAATATGTAGAAAAATGCCCAATTTTATGCTAAATCGCCTTTAAGGAGCCAATATCGTATATTAATCGATTTTTACGGATTTGCCTGATTTAACCTTTTAAAATCACAATAATTACATAAAATCATATTTATGTACAAGTTAATTACCCTAACTAACTTAGGACTCAAAATTAGTCTCCACTAACATTTGACAATAACTAACTTATATATTTCTTAATATTGTTCATAAATGGACTCAAAAATACAAAATTATGCTATAAACTTCAAATTAAATCATAAAAATTTCAAATAAATTCAAAATTCAAAATTTTAAATTCATGAACATTCTGGAAAAATACCATGACACTCATAATGTTCAAAAACGTAGGTTAAAAAATTCGAAATTTATCGAGAAAAACAATGTTGCGGTTTATCGGATTTATCAATTATAACCATAAAAATATGAGAAAAAATTATTTTTATTAACTTATCACTTTTAGATCTGAAATATATGATAAAATGCAATATGTGACATTTTTCTTTAGTCATGAAGTATGTTTTAGCAATTTTTACTAATTCAAGTCACTATTTATGTGATTTTTCATCAAAAATTCATAAATCATGCATAAAGACTTCATTATAGCCAATTATTTTACATACATCTTGTAAAAATGCATGTGACAACTTACTAAATTTCTATGAGCAGATTCGAAATATTACTCATATTAACCTATTTTTCCATTTAAATCCGATTTTATCATGAAAAATCCATATTTCGAGCATAAAAACTCATAAAATAATGAATATTTACAGGTCATCATAAGATAATATATGTGAAAACATATCCAAAAACCACTAGAAAAATCGAAGTTTAGCTATTTTTCGTCCAAAAATGACATTTTTATCATAAAAATCACATTTTAATGCCATTATTATATAAAATGAACAATAAAATCCATAAATTAAACCAAAATATCCTAAAATATTTTAGGACCAGAAACATTAACATGCATAATAAATTTCGTGATATATCATAATAAACAGAAATTTATAAGTTTTATATGTTAATCGTATAACTCGGAAAAACAATAACCGATTTGCATGCAAACAACCTAAGGCTCTGATACCGCTTGTTGGAAATATATATCTCATAATACAACATATTATTATATGTTACAATTTAATTTAGTCATAAAATTAAATACAAATCTTATGCATGCAAACATAAATAGAAATAAAAGAAATCATCAACCCTTACTATGATAATTTCGGTCTTATGGGCACCAACAAGATCTCCTTCTTGTTAGTTCTTGAGCTTTCCAATAATGGATGAACATTCATGACTTCAAAATAGAAGCCCTCCAATAAGTAGCACCCAAGACTATCCCTAAATCCCACAAACTAACATGTACTAGATATTTGTAATGTGGTTTACCTTAAAATCGGTTACTAATACTCATATACTACTACTAGTATTATTAGTGTTTGATTTGTACAAATTAGATTCATAAAAATGAATTTTATGAAGAGCAAGAGAGAGAATGTATTGTTTTTCATAAAACATAAGAGAATGGAAAAATTGAGGAAAAATCCTCTATCTTGCATCATCAAAAACCGGTGGGTTTAAGGAGTATTAGGACTCCTTTTTATTTTTTTCTTTTTGTCTTCACAAGACAATTTGTGTAAGCCTTTGTCCGTAGTCATGTCACTATCAAGCATATTAGACAAATGAATAAGACAAATGGAAAAAGACAAAACTTCTAACACTTGCCCACCAATTTCGGTTTTGATGTGTAATATGGAGTCCATTTTATTTTTGTCAATTGTACAATTGTATGTCATGTGACATGTGACATGTCTTATGTCATGTTTTAATTTAAAATGCATATTTAACAAATTTAAATATCATTTAAAAATTAAATAAATCACATTTAACAAATTAACTAGTAATTCAAAATTACTTTCACATAAAATGGTCATTTAAATACTAGTTAGTATAATTCACAACATCTTGTAATTATAACTAACTTATCATTCTTATCTCGCATGTTTCGCAAACACCGATTAATTTTAGTAATATAACTTCTTAAATTACTAAATAAAATCTTATTTAATCACATTATAATAAGATGTCATGTTCTCTCTTATGGTAATAATTTGTTCAATTTTAAGGAATTAATTAATCTGTATCGACATACAATTAATTAACCTTTATCAATTAAGGGAATCGTCCTTTAGGTGTGACCTCAAGGGATCAATCGATCACCGTCGACGACAGTAATGTCAAACTCTAGCCAGCCAATCATTACCGATATGTGTGGACCAGTTGACTATATATGTAATGTATCATCCCTTTTGTATTCTTGATATGAGATTTAAATATGTGATCAATATGATCGACAATTGTGATCGCATTATTGTCGGGGACACTTACTCCAACAGTTTTAACCATGGAAGTCTGATGAATTATCCCATGTTCATGGAAATACGGAATAAGACCACGTAATTCCGTCCCATTATCACTCCATATAACTTTCACATGACAATTAAATTGACTATCAATAAGAGGAAAAAAAATCACGCATAAGCCTAGGAACCTCGTCCTTGGTTTTCATCAAATAAACCCAAATGAATCTCGAAAAATCATCAACAATTTACAAAAAATAATGGGAATCACACGCCCGATTTGGTTGATACGGTCCCAAACATCGCAATGTATTAAATCAAACAAATGTTCAGCCTTATTCTCACTTAACGGAAAAGAAAGACGGGTCTGTTTTGCACGAAAGCAAACTTCACACGGTGCAATATTTAAATTATGAGAAGAACGAGAAATATCAGGAAGATACTCCCTAGCCCGCGGTGAAGGATGTCCCATGCGTTGATGCCATAACTCAGCATTAGCATTTGTGCTTCCAGTCACGACATTAACACGATTTGGTTCCTTCATAGTCAGGTAAAAGAGCCCATCCGAAAGCTCACCCACACCAATCGTCATCAAGGCAAGGTCCTGTATCACACATTGAGAATTAGTAAATTGTATATGGAGCCTTTGCGACGACAAAAGTTATGAAACTGAAAGCAAATTATAATGAAAAGACGGAACAAACAGAACAGTGAAGAGAATTAAATTGTCATTGAGCCTGATTGTTCCAGCCTTACTAGTGAGTAAACTAGCTCTGGTAGGCAATCCAATATTTATGGGTTGAATTGGATAACAAGATTCAAATAATCGATCGTCACAACACACATGAGTCGAAGCACAGGTATCAATTATCCATGACAAAGCTTTCTTACCATTTAAGCGAACCATATTCGCAACAACTTGCGGCTCACCCATAACGACATTTGTCTTAGCATTGCCGGCAACGAAAGTAGAAGTCTCTCCTGAACGGGCAGCAGGATGACGACGAGGTTCACGGTCAGTAGGATATCCGTGTTTTTCCCAACATCGACTCTCTGTGTGGCCATCTTTTGTGCAATGAGTGCACTTGAACCGAGAGCGACCACCCGTAGGTTGTTGTGGTTGCTTACCATTGTTGCTGTCATGAATAGCGAGCGCCCTAGGAGTAGTAGTATCATCCCGAGTTTGAGTCAGGGAACATACCTCCTCTTCTTGAACCAGACGGGAATACACTAATTGGATTGAGGGCTAGGGCTTGGTACCAAGAATTTGATAACGTACCGTAGCAAAAAAGGATTCAAGTCCCATCAGAAAGCCTCAGACTTGATATGCCTCTCTCCGTTTGCACAAAGTAACATTCAGATCGCATCGACATCCAGAGAAGTGCAAGAAGGTAATGCGTCAAAATCGTTTATATCGTCCACAACTTCTTCATTTTCCCATAATAATCCATGATTGTCTCACTGAGTTTCTGCTTACACTCCGACAACTCACTCTGGATTTGATATATTTTAATCTCATTCCCTACTGTGAATCGCAAACGAATATCTTCCCATAATTCGTAAGCCGTTTCACGATAAGAAATAGACGATCGGACGCGTGGTTCACTAGTATTGAAAATCCAGGCAACAATCAAATAATTAATAGCCGTCCAATCCTCCAAGTCATTCGGATCAGACGGTTTATTTTTGAGAGTACCATCAATAAAATCTAGCTTCCTCTTTGCTCCTAACGCAACCCAGAAACCCTTCGCCCATTCTTCATAATTTGGTCCGAGGAGAACAACATGTGTGATTTTCGCCCCCATACCATCGTGTGAAGATACAGTGTAAATCGGATTGGGAGTATGAGAAGAACTATGAACATCTTCACTCTTCTTACCGTCAACCATGATAGACGATCAAGAAGACTAACGAAAACAAATGGAGAATTTATCGAAAAAAAATCGCAAGATTGAACCTGCTCACGATACCATAAAGGAACTAATAATTGAATAAGAGAAGTTTTGGGTAAAAGTTTTCTGTGTGTTTCATTCAACGTAAATCACCACAATATATAAAATGTAATTAGCTAAAGTTTAGGAAAGAATAACAAAATTCCTAAACTACCTCCCGAAAATATGGAATAAAATGATACACCGAATCATCTATTTACTCGGTCAACTATTGCATAATATTTGCGATACGCCAAATATTTACGCTAACACTATATGTAATTATTCTAGCAATAGAGTAATTTTTGGGCCCCAAAACCGTTTGGACCCCTGTTTTGAGAACACTCTGAACTTGCCATTGGACAGGCCTGGTGTGACGATCCGCACACTTCGAACCCTTAGATTTATTCATACTTATGTAATTTCATTCCCCTTGTATATTTTTAGTAAATACTTTCCTAGTTTAGCATAGTTAGTATAGATTTTCTTTCCATAAATAGGTATATCGCTATTATACACTTTCAATGTTTTCTGCTACCAGGATGTAAATATCAAATTTTCCTCTTTAGGGAGTATTAGCAAATGAAAATCTACTTCCTACCTTGTGCCTTCGTGTTGCTTATTGTTGCTTTGTTGTGAATGACTCTTTGCCTTCACTTTTCTAACAAGCCATGTTTGTGGGATCGACACTAGGATCCGGACTCACACACCCGAGACCGATTACGAATGCCTAGTGCTTGGCAAACACTAGTGCTTGACGCTCTCATTGCAATCCTGTCGAGTGTTGGCGAGACCTGAGTAGCGTGCTAGTGAGCGATCCTTCACTAGTACGAAGATCCTTGTCACTTGCATCTTGCCTTAAGCCGGGCAAGCGTACGCGCCACAATCCGGCAAAAGTACCGGACCGTGACATTTGGTATCAGAGCCTGGTCTTCAGACGGGTTTCTGCACGCCGCATTTGTTTATCGAGATCGAGAAAATGGGCGAAACAATTGAGGATGGAGTGGATGCTTTAGAGGAATCAATCGACGTCAAGCTTCCCAAACTCGAGGGCGTCGTTATGCGGATGGCCGCGAGCCTCGAGGAGTTATAGAAGACGGTTTGTGAACTTGAGATGAAGGTGGACGGGATGAACACCCGCATCCAAGCGATCAGTGATGCGATCCCCGATGATCGGGAGGAAGAGATCAATCATCTCCACCGAAAGGTCAAGATGTTAGAGAACACTTGCGCCACGCTCGTGAAAGCGGTGGCCAATAACGGGAAATATGTGGGGGGCCATAAGGTGAAGGCACCTCCACCTTATACCTACGATGGGGCGAGGGATTCGAAAGCGATCGATAACTTTATCTTCGATATGGAGCAATACTTCCGAGTAAGTGGGCTCGACGAAGACGCGGAAGTTGTCACGGTAAGCATGTATCTAGTCAACAATGCCAAGATGTGGTGGAGGGCTAGGTACAAGGAAATCGATGCGGGCACGATTACGGTGACATCGTGGGCCGATTTCAAGAGGATCTTGAAGGTTCACTTCTACCCCGAGAACACGGAGTTTGTTGCTCGGAAGAAGTTGAAAGAAATCAAGCACACCAAATCAATCCGAGAATATGTGAGGAAATTATCGGCGTGCATGCTCGAGATTACCAAAATGTCCAAGACGGACAGGACATTCAAATTCATTGACGGGTTGAAGAGGTGGGCACAACAGGAGGTCATGAGGTAGAATCCCAAAACTCTGTCTTCGGCCATATCGGCCGTGGAGCGGCTGCTCGACTTTCACGGAGAGCGAGAGGCACCAAGAGTTGTGGCACCAACGGGGAATACTGGTGCGTCACAGAGTGGGTACAATGGATAAAAGCCATAAAATAACGCCATTTCAGTTAGGAATAGTCGGTTCTGCTCACAAGGAAGTCAAGCCCAATCGGCGAGCACTACGAACTCGCCCTCAAGCTCGTCTTCGAAGGCGGGAAACTCAACTGCTTCCACAATGAAGAAAACGTTCGCGTGTTTGTGTGCAAGGTTACTCACAAGATGTCCGATTGTCCGAATAAAGCGGAGTTCAATGCCATGTTGAAGAAGATGCCGAACGGGGCTCAAGAACGTCTTGATGGGGCATTGGCCGACTATCACCAAGAGTATGACGAAGACTTGAGTGATGGTGAAGACCAACCATGGATGGGCTCACTTCAAAGGATTAGCATGATGGGGAAGTATGAAGATTCCTGCGCCAAGAAATCCAACGGGCTCATGTACGTGGACTTGATGGTGAATGGGAGGCGAGCACGAGCCTTGATCGACTCGGGCGCCTCCCACAACTTTGTTACGATAGAGGAACCTGATCGGTTGGGGCTAGTTCTGCGGGATGCTAACAGCTGCCTGAAGCCGGTCAATGGGAAACTGAGACGCGTCCAAGGAGTGGCTAAGAAGGTTGCGGTCCAAGTGGGTGAGTGGGCAGGGGAGTTCGACTTCACCACCGTTCCACTGGATGACTTCAAGTTAGTACTCGGGATGCAGTTCTTTCTGAAAGCATTGGTAGTATTGAAACCGAGTGACGGATCGATGCTACTAATGGGGTCTATCATAGTGAAGACGGTAGACGACAACGTAGACAAGGGGAAGCATCGAATATCGGCTATGAGGGTGAAACCGACGCCGAAACGTGGGATGTAACCTTGGATAATGCCTAAAGGTTCGGTGGAACCGAGGGAAAACAAGACCCAGGCTACCTACGCTGCTAAGTGGCCTGGGAGACAAAAGGAGAGTCTACCACCTCACCGAGGAGTAGGCAACGAGGGTCAAAATACCCAAAGAAGAAGGCCTCGTGACATTAGGGGGCCGCGTCGATGTGCTGAATCGACGTGCTGGTTTGAGGGTTAGCCGACCCGGGGGAGAAGGCCTCGTACCATCAAGGGGCCGCGCCGAAATGTTGATTCGGCGTCCTAGAAACCTCTTGCGTTTTGTAATGCAGGTGCTGAAGTGACAAGAGACAAGATGAAGGTCCGTTGGAGCCTGTACTTGAAGAAGTCCCGAGAGAGGTCTTTTCGAGCAGCGACAAAGTGGACTTTTCCGAGAGACAAGGAGCACGTGGTGGACTTGGAGAATATGATATTTGGCAGCTTCTATGTCAAGGAACTCCAGCCTATCCTTGAAGGGATGAAGATGCCAGTCATTGTTCGGGACGAAGCGCACATTCAAGCCGAGTTGTACAAGACAAGCCCAACACTGCATCGACAGTCAGAGCTCACCGAGGATGTGTCACTGAAGCACCCTTCAAGATTTTTTTGTTGCCTAGGGCGACAACAGATTAGGTGGGGGAGAGTGTGACAATCCGCACACTTCGAACCCTTAGATTTATTCATGCTTATGTAATTTCATTTCCCTTGTATATTTTTAGTAAATACTTTCCTAGTTTAGCATAGTTAGTATAGCTTTTCTTTCCATAAATAGGTATATCACTATTCTACACTTTCAATGTTTCCTGCTACCAGGATGTAAATATCAAATTTCTCTCTTTAGGGAGTATTAGTGAATAAAAATCAGCTGCTTCCTACCTTGTGCCTTCGTGTTGCTTGTTGTTGCTTTGATATGAACGACTCTTTGGCTTCACTTTTCTAACAAGCCGTGTTTGTGGGATCGACACTAGGATCCCGACTCACACACCCGAGACCGATTACGAATGCCTAGTGCTTGACAAACACTAGTGCTTGACGCTTTCATTGCAATCCCGTCGAGTGTTTCAAGCCCTGAATAGCGTGCTAGTGAGCGATCCTTCACTAGTACGAAGATCCTTGTCGCTTGCATCTTGCCTTGAGCCGGGCAAGGGTGCACGCCACGATCCGGCAAAAGTACCGGACCATGACACCTAGCGCATTATCAGTTTAATAAATTATCTCCATTTTTATTATTTAAAAAATTAATGTCACAAAATAAATACAGTGAGACATGAGATTGTACATTAAAGAGAGATTACTTAACTCAATTTCTTTAGTGCCTAGATGATGAGACGAGTCCTTTAAAATTGCACGTTTAAATTTCCCCTTTTCCTTGATATAGTGACAGACACATGTCTTAATTTATAACATGAAGAAAACATATTTATCTAAAACCATCATATAGTAGAATTTGGATATAAGACAGAATATTTTGTGAATTTGTTCCTTCAACCTTTGGGGTGAATGGGAGTGAGGCGAATCACAACCTTGATCCACAGAGCTCACATCGCAAAGAAGAGATCAGACTAACTGGATTAGCACGACTAAGTGGGAGAAACTTAAGAAAAGACCAGTCGAGAATTCAGAGTTTGTGAAAGCATCTGCGACAAACAGAAAAGTGGGTGCACAAGATGGGAAAACAATTCCAACCCACACTTTAGGCCGAAAGAGTGAAGCTAAAGCTTTCAAGGAATTAGTAAGCATTGTATTTATTATTTTCATGTAATACCCGGATATTGTGAGACCCGTAAAGGAGACCTTGGGATGCGTGAGAGGATCTTAGGTGAGATGAGAAGCCGCTCGAGTTTAAGGTGTGACCTCACAGTGGACCTTGTGGAGTGTTTGATGGGCCTTGTGAGTGTACACTGGACCAAGTGGGACTTAGACTAGATCTAGTAAGGGTCAAGTGGACCGAGTAGGTTCCACTCGCCCGAGTACAGCGAATACTCAACTGAGTGAGTGGCACTCGGCCGAGTGAACCCAACACTTGACAGAGTGCAGCTGTTCAGTACCCGATAAAGCCTATTTCTGGATCTTATCCTAATTCATTCTATCATTTCTCTTTCTCTTTCTCACTCCAAATTCTCTGGCATCTCTCTAAAACCTTCCTAAAAAGCGTCTAATGAGATTCAAGCTTGGTTTAGTGAATTGTTCACCTTCCTTCTTCCTTTCTTTCACTTTGTAAGTTGAAGATCTATCCTTTTTCAATTAGTATGAACCCTAACTTTTGGGGGTTTTATTTGGGTTAGTTAATTAGTAATTAGTATGTGTAATATGGGTAATTAATGGGTGATAATAAGGGATTTTGTATTGTATAATAGTGTAGGATGCTTTGTGATAGTTATCACATGATTTATATAAGATGAGACAGTTTCATGAGACAGAATCGGGTTGGATTAGGGTAACGTATGAAAATTGCTAAAAGGTAGGATAATCCTACTCGGTTTTGATAATGTGTATACTTATTTGAGTGTCTTTTACATCATTTGCATAATATGAGTCGTATTCCATCACATGGTGGTATTTGAGGATCTTGGTGAGTCTCATATGTTGTCGGAAATGCATTATAACATGATATTGATTTATGGCAACTTTATGAGTCAGGATAATAGAGGATTTGATGATCACAGTATATTTGGAAAGTGTCTTTCATAGTAGGTCGTGTTTGGCATAGTGAGTTGCATACTATATTGTGGTGATAATTGTGTATGTCGGAGTTTGGTGGTGATACTTGGTTTTTGAGGAGACGTAAGACGGTTGGGAGACCGCCTTACGCTTGGGTCGCCTCTTGGAGCTTCCCACTGTAATATCCGCCCTGTTAGGGACCCGTTGATTGACCTTTTGACCATGAGAGACCCTTAGTAAGAGAGAGAAGGGAGATTATGTTGCCATCATAACTCGTTACTCGACCTAGTAGAGGTCACTCGGCCGAGTAACTGTGGTACTCAACCGAGTATGTTCCATACTCGACCGAGTAACGCGTCTGACAGCGTGTTAATATAAAACACGGAGGCTAAAACGAAATTCATTTTTACGATGCATTTTATCATTTCTAAACCTAATTTCCTCTCTCTCACAATTCTCTCATCTCTCTCTACCAATCGTGGGTTAACCTTGAACACTAATCCGGGAAAGGAGATAGCTTATTCATGGAGTCATCGAGTTGGGCTGTCGCCGCTAACGGCATCTGTGTGTTCTTCAAGGGTATGATATGGATTCTTGCTTGGCGTATTATGATTTATGCATTTCTATGGTGATGAGACATAATTATATGCATATTTATGCCTCCCCTTAATTACTTTTGATACGGTTTTCGTGCTAATTTACATTAATTACATGCCTTTTATGTTAGAATGTTGTTACTTCCGCTATTTGATGTTTAATGCATGAATGATGCATTTTAGGAGAAAAGGGATAAAATGGGCATCGCGGAGTAGGCATGAAGCACAACACGAAGCATGACACTGGAATTTATAAGAATAAAGGAAGAGAAGTGAAGAAGACAAGACGAAGAAAAGAGCTGAAACAGGAGAATACTCGATCAATCCCAAGTAGGCTCGATCGAGGAGGTAGTGTACTTGATCGAGTGCACCTAGGCTCGATCGAGTACACATCGAGCTGGGGGATTTTCCGCAATTTCCATAAGTCGGTTGTGTTTTACTATAAATACCCAAATCGTACCCTATGTTTATTTACGCTTTATTTTACCTAGCTACGTTTATTTTACCCTAGAAAACTCTCTAAAAACTCTTAGTTTAGTTTTATTAGTATTTCTTTCGGATCTACAACTCGTTCTACCTCAATTTGTTACAGTATTATTAATCTTTCTTCAATATTTATTCAGTTGTTATTGTTCATATTTTATGTTTGCAATTATGTCTTTCATTCAGATTATTGTTGTTATTACTGTTAGTATGCATAGCTAATTTCATAATCTAGGGTGAAAGGGGATCGAGGTTGTTAGAAAAGGGTTATTAATGAATTGATTGTTAAATTGCTTTTGATTGTTATTCAATTGTTGTCTTACTTCTAATTAATTAATTAATGATCAGAATTGGTTAATTAGTCTTGCAAACTATGATTTTCACCGACCGGGTTAAGACTAGTATAGGCCACGATAATTGAATTAGACTGACTTAATAATAGCGATCGCATGTTAAGTTTAGATCTAAAAAGACATATTGGAATCGACCGATCGTATGACTTTCAACAATATAAATTGCTCAATCAATGAATTAAATCTCACCCTTGGATGACTACCTAGTGAACCCGATCACTAGATGTAATACCCCGTAAATTAATAAGTATTTGTAAGAATTATTTATGTAATTTAATAATTAATTAAAAGACATTTATATTAATAATTGCAAATAAGACGGTAACTAATAATAAAGTAATGGACGAGTCAGGAATATGTGTTGGACTGAGTATTTAAAGTATAATAATAATAATAATAATAATAATAATAATAATATTATTATTATTATTATTATTATTATTATTATTATTATTATTATTATAATAATAATAATTACTTAATAATAATAATAATAATAGTAATAATAATAATAATAATAGTAATAATAATAATAATAGTAATAATAATAATAATAATAATAATAATAATAATAATAATAATAATAATAATAATAATAATAATAATAATAATAATAAGTACTTCTACTCAGGTCTCCATCCCTTGGTTGTGTTTGGGTGATTTTAATGTGGTGTTAAATATGGATGAGAGGCTTGGTAGCTCTCATGTGCAGCTTACTAACATTAATGAGTTTAAGAATTGCTTGGATGCTTGTAATTTGGTGGATCACCTGGCAACGGACTGTCATTTCACATGGAATAATAAACAAGGGGATGACCTCAGATGGGCTAAACTAGATAGGATCTTGGCTTCCTCTATGTGGTGACCAATATCCACTCTTCTGCAGCTTTTCTAAGTGCAGGAATCTCAGATCATTCTCCCTGTGTTGTGTCCATTAATGATATGCCTGTTCCCAGGAAAACTTCTTTTAGGTATTTAAATTGTTGGGCCCTTGCTCCTCAATTTTAGGACACTATTAAGGATGGTTGGGATAATCATTATTATGGTAATCCTATTGTTACCTTGTTTCAGAAACTCAAAAAGCTCAGGGGTTATCTAAGGAGACTTCACACCTCTCATTTTTCTAACCTCTCTGCTAGGGTTGCTGAAAGAAAGAAAGCCCTTCAACATTGTCAAGATTTGCTAAATTGCTCTCCTCTGGATCACTCCCTTATTGCTAGGGAGCATTCTCTGTTGCAGGATTATTTGTTAGTGAAGAGAGCTGAGATGCAAGCCCTCTATCAGAGGGTCAAAGTTCAAAACCTCCAGCTAAATGATTTAAGCACTAGATTTTTCTATTCAAGACTAGCTGATAGAAGAGCAAGGAATAGTATTGGGATTATTCAGGATGAGAATGGGAAGCAGTGTACTGGGTCTAAAGAAGTCTCCCTGGGGTTTATCTCCTATTATAAATCTCTACTGGGCACTTCCTCATCTGTGTTACCTCTGCCCCCCCCCCTCTCTTTTTATGCAGGATACTGTACCCTCTGACTGCTATAGCTCTCTAGTGCAGCAGGTAAGAGTACAAGAAATTATTGATGCTCTTAAGTCTATAGATAGGCATAAAAGTCCAGGCATTGATGGATATTCATCAGGTTTCTTTCTGGATGCCTGGCAGAAGGTAGGATTTGACTTCAAAGCTGTTGGTTCTGATTTCTTCCAGAACTGCTCTATGCCTAAGGCTTCTAATGCCACCCTTTTGGTTCTTATTCCTAAGATGGAGACTCCCCTCACTGTTAAACACTATAGGCCTATAGCTTGTTGCACCACTTTTTACAAAGTAGTGAGCAAGATCCTTGCTAATAGGCTTCAACGTGTTCTTGACTCCATTATTGGCCTTGAACAAGCTGCCTTTGTGGCTAACAAGGATATTTTTGATAATACAATGCTAGCTCACGAATTGGTTTCTAAGTATGGCCGTGCTCACCTCACTCCAAGGTGCTTGCTCAAAGTGGATATAAGGAAGGCATTTGACTCTGTTAATTGGGGATTTCTTAAGGATAGTTTGATTTTACTTAAGTTCCCTCCCCAGTTTATTCAGTGGATTATGGCCTGCATTACCTCCCCACATTACTCCCTTCTTATCAATGGAGAGGTGCATGGGTTTTTTCCTGGGAAATGTGGTTTGAGACAGGGAGATCCACTCTCTCCCTATCTCTTTGTCATTTGCATGGAGGTACTGTCAAGGCTCCTCAGAAGACTGCCTAGGGCTGTTAATTTTTCTTATCACCCTAAATGTGTTCAGTTGAACCTTACTCACCTTGTCTTTGCAGATGACCTTCTAGTTTTTACTCGTGGAGATTTACCATCTGTTACAGCTGTTGCTAAGTGTTTGGATCAGTTTAGTTAGCTTTCTGGACTTCATGCTAACCCCTCCAAAACTGACCTCTATCTTGGTGGAGTTACTGATGATGTCAGGACCCTTATTCTGACTGCTACTGGTTTCAGTTTGGGCTCCTTCCCCTTCAGGTATTTGGGTCTCCCTTTGTTCAATACAAGGATAACCCAGGGTATGTATCAGCCTCTTCTAGACAAGATCAAGGGCAGGGTTATGCACTGGGCTAATGCTAGTTTGAGCTATGCAGGCAAAACTCTACTGGTTAACTCAGTTATCTTTGGGCTTAATAATTTCTGGGGGGCTAGTGTACTTCTTCCTAAGGGCATAGCTAAGAGGATTACCAAAATTTGCAAGGACTTTCTGTGGGGTATTGAGGATGGGGCTCGTAGGCATGTGTTCCTGAAGTGGCAGTTGCTATGCTCCCCAAAATTAGAGGGGGGGGATAGGTATTAAAGAGGTCTTGAGTTGGAATTGTGCACAAATGATCAAATGGATTTGGAAAAAATTTTATAGACCTAACTGCATTTGGACTAGGTGGATCAATACTTATGTTTTGAAAGGGGCTAGTTTATGGGATGCACATCAGACCATAACTAACTCTTGGTATTGGAACAATGTGTTAAAAATGAAGGAACTTCTTTTGCATACTGCTGGTTCCTCAGAACAGGCACTTCAGTTGTTGGGCTCTTGTACTTCCCATCAGAGGTACTGTACGGGCTCCATGTATGATCATATCAGAACTAGAAGGGACTCAGTCCCCTGGGCAAAGCAGGTACATGGAGATGGCTGCCATCCCAAGCATTCTTTCACTGCTATGATGGTTCTTCATAATGGACTCCCCACGGTGGATAGGCTGACTTCTCGAGGGTTGTTCATGGTTAATAGATGCGCACTATGTGAGCATAGCTGCGAGGATGTTCATCATTTGTTCTTTGATTGTGATTTTTCCAGGCAAGTTCTTTCATCAATTTCTCAGTGGGTTTCTCTGCCCCTGAACACCTTTTCTCTGGACTTCATTCTGCAGGTGGTGTTTGTTCTGTCAAGCAACGAGCTAGTTTGATGGCCACTATCTACTATCTGTGGAAGGAGCGTAACAATAGAATTTTTAATGGAGCTAAGTCTTTGGCTGAGTCTATTAGTATTGTTATTAAGAAAGTAGCGACCTTACGTTTGTATGGTACTTTACATTTGTAGGTTTTTTATTCTTGGTCTTTATTTTCTTTTACCTTAGGGGACTTTACTGGTCTCCTTTATAGGAAAGAGTGGTAAGGATCTTGTACTTTATGCTTTTCATGAAATAAAAAGATCCAAAGCTTTTCTGCAAATAAAAAAAAAAATAATAATAATAATAATAATAATAATAATAATAATAATAATAATAATAATAATAATAATAATAATAATAATAATAATAATAACAATAATAATAATAATAATAATAATAATAATAATAATATCGTATTTGTATAATAGAAATAATATGGTAATTATATAGTTTACTAATTGCTTCCATATACCTATGACCTACCTATATAAATAGACTTGATCATAAAACACAAATAATTCACATAAGAGAAAAGAGAAGGAAAAACTAGCTAGGAGATCGTCACAAGGTAATTTTCTAATCATCTCATGACATACTCACCTTAAGACTAATATAACTCGTTAAATAGACAACCGTTGACCGACCCGAGACCATGACATTGACCGTGGGACACCAGGGATTGACCGGCCCACCGTTGACCACCGTTGACTAGATGGAAGGGGGATATTATTAGGGTTTCGTTGGTGGTTGGGGGGTGTTTGTTCGGTTGAGTATATGGGTTTTTGACCCCTGTTTTGGGTGACCCAGACCTGACCGACGGTAGGGTTGACATCGGGGTGAAGGGTCGACCTTGGTGGGTGGTCAGGGATGCTTAACGGTGGCGGTTTGTGGTGGTAGTTGCCGGAATTTCGCAAAAACAGGGGAAGGAGTGCTCGTGTTGTTGCTGCCGGTGTTGAGTCGTTGCTGGGTATTTTTGTTGGGTTTAGCGAGTGTGGAACCTCCCAAGGAACCACCTTGGATAGGTGGTGACAACCGTTGGTGGCCTGGTGGCGGTGTGGTTGCGTTTTGGTGAGACAAATCGTGAGTGGTATAGGGTTGTCGGGTTGGTTATTGTTGGTGTTAAGGCTGCCACTGAGTCCGTGTTTGGAGAGGTTGTCGGGGTCGGTCAGGGCTGCTACTGTACCGTGATAGGTGTGTCACGGAAGTGTCCACTGGTTGTGAATGAGGTGGTGTTGGTTGGGTTTGTGTTGGGTGAAGACGGGGTTGTTGTTCTTGTTGTTGTTGTTGTGCTAGACGTGATAGGGAGGTCGTGTAGGGTGTTGTTTCTGGCTGTTGGTGCGTGGCTGGGTGGTTGGTGTAGGGTGGTTCACGGTGGCGTCGGGCTGCTGGGGTTGCTGTGACGCTGTGTGTATTGGGTAAAAGAGGGGGACGTGTTCTTGATGATGATGATATGTAGTGATGACGTAAGGTTATAGTGACAATTTAGATTTAATAATTGATTAATGGCGGGATTAAGAAGATTATTTAATTAGTTTAATTATTTAAGACGGATTTTGGTGGATCGTAATGTTTATAATTTCATAATAATAAATCGTAAATCGGAAATAAAATAATGTAATTAATAAGTAAATTTATAATTGCTATTAGGTGACGGTTTTGGGGAGAGGAATTTCCGAGTCGTGCTTGAGCTGCTTAATTGGATTTGCTATTGGATTATATTTGCTGCGAGGTAGGATAACTACTCAACTCGTCTTATCTTTGTTGGTTTGTGGAAATTATAAAATTATTGTGAAATTGGGTGAATTATAGGTTGTTGCATTGTTTATCGTTTAATTATTTATATTGGAATTTCTTTTGGATTGGATACCTCAGCTCGTGTCTGAGATGATTTTTATAACTGGCATGGTGTATAATTGAATTCCTCAACTTCGGTTGGATTGATGAATACCTCAATTTCGGTTGGGATGGTGAATACCTCAACTTCGGTTGGGATGGTGAATACTTCAACTTCGGTTGGAATGATGAATACCCCGGGCCAGGGATTGGCGGGATGAACGGGTGATGAGCTCAGTCGTGTTTGTAGTATATATCATATCATTTTACTTTGACTTGTTGTTGGTTATTCCTACTCAACCTCGTGGTTGACAGTGTATTCGTGAACACCTGTGATGAACCATAATGGGGAGCAGATTTGACAGGTACTAAAGATTAGCTGACTTGGGAGCATTGGGACGTGAGCTCGACTTGGACCATTGTGGTTGTCTAGATCACTTAGTTGACTTATACAATTCTATTTATGTAATTTCCGCTGTGTAGTATATTGTAATGTTAAGGCTTAAATTTAATCGGCTGGCAATGTAATAAAACCATTATTTCAGTTAAATTTATTAAAGTACTTTGGTTTGTTTTAATTTGTATCATTTACCTCGGGCAACGGAGATGGTAACAATCCTATTTATTGGGAATGTCTTGCTAAAGGCTCCTAAATAAATTGGGGTGTTACAAAGTGGTATCAGTGTGAAACGATCTTCAGGCCTAACCAATGAATTTAATAATGAATGTAGGATGTGTCTAATAAAATGAACTCGAGTAGAAACTGTTAGGAGCCCTTTTTGGCTTAGGATGAGAAGGTACCCTCACTCCGAACCCTGTCCCTTCCAATTTTGAACCGGTTACCTTGAGAGATATTGAAAAGTGGGGTAAATTTAAAATGAATGTTATTTATTTTCTTAGGAGTCATTGTTGCCTTGGATATGTATTATTTTCGTTGATGACCGAGATTACAGGACGTAACCTTGATTTTAAGGAGAATGGGATGGATGAAATAAGGATTTGATGTTTTATTCTTTTGATCATGAGCATGAAAGTAATTGTCGAATTGATATTGATTATTTGATTGGATGATTATAGTAGTATCATGTCTAGCGATATGCGGTTATGTGAATCCCGAAACCATGCTATTTACAATATTATGAAATGAATAAACTGATGATATGAATGCTTTAGAGTACATACTAGTCGTGTGTGAGAGTTTGATGACCAATATGGATTGATACAAGTATAGGAGGGTGTTAATGAGGGCTTTTAACCTAGTTAAAAGGAATGTGGAAGTTGAACTTTTGTTGTCAGATTTTAACCCTATTTGATTTAGTTGCCGTTTAACCTCTGTTTATCGTATAACGTTGGAATTTTTATGAGTGTTGACAGAGTGAGTTAAATTTCCAATGTCGTTGGTCTCATATATAAAAGTTTTACGGTTTGGGAGAAATAAATAATTTAGTGGACAGTGGTCGGAATATTCCTGTACAGTTAATTTTGCGACAAACGATTTTGTAAAATTTATCATTTACGTTGTACTTAATATTTTTGCCTAATTCCAACTCCACTGTTTAAATGTTGAAAATATGTTTTCAAATTGATAAGCCATGTTGCAAGGTAAATTTTTGACAATTAATGGTATTTTTACAAGATGACCCAAGTTTTTTACAAATTGCTGATCAGTTTCTCTTTGGACCCACTGAATTGTAAAAATCTTTATAAAATGATTATTCGGGATTAGGGCTTAATTTTTTTTCTCATGTTTGAAAACTCTTATATTATCTGGAAAGTATAAAAACTCAACGTAGAATGTATCGGTTATTTAATGGTGATTTTCGAAAGTTACAGTTTGACTTTGATTTCTGAAAACGCGAGTTTTACCAAAAGTTTAATATAAATGTTTTTTCAGTTCTTAACCTATGATAGTTGGGACGTATGAGTGTTTAGAGGAGGACCTAATAAGAGGTAAGAAAGGATATAATTGACCACGCCTTATCTTTGTAAGTACAGAAAATTTAAAATGTTAAGCCATATTTACTCGGGTAGAAACTTATGTTGTCTTGTTTTACTTTTATAGAACCATGCCTCCAAAGAGATCTACACCTACACCCTCTACCATGTCCCAAGAGGAGATTGAACGTTTGATATCTATGAATGAGGCGTTGACTACGGCACTGAAGGCTAAAGGGTCAGTTCAGGATCCAGCAAAGATGAGTGCTAATATTGTAAGACACAACCCGACGAAGTATGACGGATTAGGTGAACCATCCTTACTAGGAGATTGGCATAGGGAGTTTGATAACCTTTTTGAGTTGATAGGATGTCCTGTGGAGCTGCAAGTAGACCAAGCTGCTTACTATTTGAGAGGAAAAGCGGGTTTGTGGTGGAATCGTAATAAGGAGGGCATAAGGGAAGCTTGAAGGGAGAGTGATGAACCTTTTATCTCTTGGAGGGGTTTAAAGGAGAATATGAGAGCTGTATTTGTACCAGAACATATTAGGAATAAGATGAGAGCTGAATTTGATTCTTTCAAGATGAGTGAGGAGATGACAGTAGAGACTTATTATAACCGGTTTATGGAATTGTCAGAATATGTAGCTGATTTGAATTTTAGTGATGAGATGTTGGCACTTAGATTTGAAAAGGGATTAACAACCACTATTAAGAAGAGGCTCGCAGCTGGTCAGCCGAGTACCATGAATGATGTTTATCAGCGAGCTGGGCACGCAGAGAGGATTGCATATATGTTAAAGGAAGAGAAGGGGGAGAAGGAGGAAAGGAAGGGGAAGGGCGAGAAGAGGATGGTAGAAATTACAACTGAGAGTGCAGGAGGCAGTAAGAAACAGAATACAAATCAGTTTCGGTCCTATGCATCAGGAGGAGGGTCGTTTGGGGGAAACTTCAGTAGCAGAGGAGACCAATCTTATTTTAGTAGGCTAAGTGGAGGTGAATGTTTCAGGTGTGGAAAGATGGGTCATAAGGCCGTGTCTTGCAGGGTATTTAGGAGGAATCAGAGTAACCGTTATGGAAATGGAAATAGAGGTTATGGTGTTCGAAACCAAGGGCTTTATCAAACCCCAATGCCAAATATTGGAAGTAATAGGAATCCGGGACAGTGGAGTAATCAGAGAAGCTATAACAATAGGCAAGGCAATGGAGGTAACCAGAGTGATAGTGGAAAAGCATTTGCAACGGCTAGTACAGTGCAAGGGAATGGGGAGAAGGGTAACTAGTATTTATTGGAGTCTTATCATTTATATAAGTTTTTTTTTAGGTTGTTAGTAGTTTAATAAGTAGTAGTAGTTCCGAAACTTCGGGACGAAGTTTATTTTTAGGAGGGTAGAATGTGATACCTCATATTTTAAGTTTATTTTGTAATACATTTTCATGTTTTGAATTAGTTTTGTGACACGTTTTGATAAGTATGATACAGTTTGATAATGATTAAGTAAGTTAATTATGTTGCAATGAACATAAGTGGAATGAGGCTTAGTTGTGCGGATGTTTGTAAATGTTGTTGTAATAGTTATGGGAGAACTTCGGGACGAAGTTCATTTTAAGGGGAGAAGACTGTAATACACCGTAAATTAATAAGTATTTGTAAGAATTATTTATGTAATTTTAATAATTAATTAAAAGACATTTATATTAATAATTGCAAATAAGAAGGTAACTAATAATAAAGTAATGGACGAGTCAGGAAGATGTGTTGGACTGAGTATTTAAAGTATAATAATAATAATAATAATAATAATAATAATAATAATAATAATAATAATAATAATAATAATAATAATAATAATAATAATAATAATAATAATAATAATAATCGTATTTGTATAATAGAAATAATATGGTAATTATATAGTTTACTAATTGCTTCCTTATACCTATGACCTACCTATATAAATAGACTTGATCATAAAACACAAATAATTTACATAAGAGAAAAGAGAAGGAACAGCTAGCTAGGAGATCGTCACAAGTTAATTTTCTAAACGTCTCATGACATACTCACCTTAAGACTAATATAACTTGTTAAATAGACAACCGTTGACCGACCTGAGACCATGACATTGACTGTGGGACACCAGGGATTGACCGGACCCACCGTTGACCAGCGGGAAAGGGGATATTATTAGGGTTTCGTTGGTGGTTGGGGGGTGTTTGTTCGGTTGAGTATATGAGTTTTTGACCCCTGTTTTGGGTGACCCAGACCTGACCGATGGTAGGGTTGACATCGGGGTAAAGGGTCGACCTTGGTGGGTGGTCAGGGATGCTTAAAGGTGGCGGTTTATGGTGGTAGTTACCAGAATTTCGCAAAAACAGGTGAAGGAGTGATCGTGTTGTTGCTGCCGGTGTTGAGTCGTTGCTGGGGTATTTTTTTTGGGTTTAGCGAGTGAGGGACCTCCCATGGAACCACCTTGGATAGGTGGTGACAACCTTTGGTGGCCTGGTGGCGGTGTGGTTGCGTTTTGGTGAGACAAATCGTGGGTGGTATAGGGTTTTCGGGTTGGTTATTGTTGGTGTTAAGGCTGCCACTGAGTCCGTGTTTGGAGAGGTTGTCGAGGTCGGTCAGGGCTGCTACTATACCGTGATAGGTGTGTCACAGAAGTGTCCACTGGTGGCGAATGAGGTGGTGTTGGTTGGGTTTGTGTTGGGTGATGACGGGGTTGTTGTTTGTTGTTGTTGTTGTGCTAAACGTGATAGGGAGGTCGTGTAGGGTGTTGCTTATGGTTGTTGGTGCGTGGCTGGGTGGTTGGTGTAGGGTGGTTCACGGTGGCGTCGGGCTGCTGGGGTTGCTGTGTGTATTGGGTAAAAGAGGGGAACGTGTTCTTGATGATGATGATATGTAGTGATGACGTAAGGTTATAGTGACGATTTAGATTTAATACTTGATTAATGGCGGGATTAAGAAGATTATTTAATTAGTTTAATTATTTTAAGACGGGTTTTGGTGTATCGTAATGTTTATAATTTCATAATAATAAATCGTAAATCGGAATTAAAATAATGTAATTAATAAGTAAATTTATAATTGCTATTAGGTGACGGTTTTGGGGAGAGGAATTTCTGAGTCGTGCTTGAGCTGCTTAATTGGATTTGCTATTGGATTATATTTTCTGCGAGATAGGATAACTACTCAACTCGTCTTATCTTTGTTGGTTTGTGGAAATTATAAAATTATTGTGAAATTGGGTGAATTATAGGTTGTTGCATTGTTTATCGTTTAATTATTTGTATTGGAATTTGTTTTGGATTGGATACCTCAGCTCGTGTCTGTGATGATTTTTATAACTGGCATAGTGTATAATTGAATAGCTCAACTTCGGTTGGGATGATGAATACCTCAATTTCGGTTGGGATGGTGAATACCTCAACTTCGGTTGGGATGGTGAATACTTCAACTTCGGTTGGAATGATGAATACCCCGGGCCAGGGATTGGCGGGATGAACGGGTGTTTCGGGCGATGAGCTCAGTCGTGTTTGTATTATATATCATATCATTTTACTTTGACTTGTTGTTGATTATTCCTACTCAACCTCGTGGTTGACAGTGTATTCGTGAACACCTGTGATGAACCATAATGGGGAGCAGATTTGACAGGTACTAAAGATTAGCTGGCTTGGGAGCATTGGGACGTGAGCTCGACTTGGACCATTGTGGTTGTCTAGATCACTTAGTTGACTTATACAATTCTATTTATGTAATTTCCGCTGCGTAGTATATTGTAATGTTAAGGTTTAAATTTAATCGGTTGGCAATGTAATAAAACCATTATTTCAGTTAAAGTTATTAAAGTACTTTGGTTTGTTTTAATTTGTATCATTTACCTCGGGCAACCGAGATGGTAACTGTCCTATTTATTGGGAATGTCTTGCTAAAGGCTCCTAAATAAATTGGGGTGTTACACTAGACCTTTTAAATTATATTTGAGTTCACCTTTATTTACTTTTATTGCGATTAGTTATAGAAATAAATAAACAAACCGTCAAGAAATTGGTTACTTTAAGACAAACTTAAGTATAAACAAACTGGAATAGTTAAACTCGCCTTCCTGTGGATTCGACCCTTTCTTGCCACTAGCTACCCGTTAGTAATAATTTAGGATTTATTTTGATAGGCCAACGACTGAAAATAAACCTTATCTTATGGAATAGCGAAAAGTGAGACTTTTTAGGTTGTTATGGTTGCTGTTTCAATGTAGCTGCTGGGTTGGAGAGGTCGCACGTTATAAAGTTGGCTTGGTCGATAGGAGTGTCATCAGTTGTATTTTTTTAATGTCATAGTTAGTTCTTGTCCATTTGTTTCCGCTTTAAATTTTTAAAGAGATATTTAATTGTTCTTTTATGGTCTATTTGATATACTTACCTCGGGCAATCGAGGTGGTAACCCCCTTACTTATTATGGAAGGTCTTGTTAAGGCTCATTGGTAAGTGGGGGTGTTACAAAGTGGTATCAGAGCGACGATTTTGGAACCTGAACCAATGAACCAAATGAATGTAGGGTGTCAATTTAAAATGAATCTGGTGTATGTGTGTTAGGAGCCCTCTTATGTCGGTTTTGGGTTAGAAGCGCCCTCATCTCATAATCCCGGCCCCAACATGCTTAAGCCAACAAATTAGCGTGGGGTAAATATGTGTGGGATTATGTATATGTGTTGGATGTATGATGTATGGTTAATTTGATTTTCCTATCGTATGTTGGTCTGCAAGTTGGAACAGTCATGAAACAATGGAAGGATATGTGGATGAGTATGGGTACGAGCATGTATGGTTAGCTTGAGCCTTATATGTGTTAACTATGATGTGAGGAGGAACGTATAATGTGTTTATAGTATGTAAATGTGCTTATATTTGGTGTAAATGGCATGTGATAGTGTTTCATGGAGTACTTAAGTGAATACTTGTATGCATATAACATCGTTGGTAACCTAATCAAGCCTGAGTATCATTGTGTGTGCATAACATCGTAAATTTCGTCAAACGAATTACACGAGACCTAAATGTGACGAGTTCTGAATAGGTTTAGACTCCGAACAATGTTTATCGTTTTTGCAGGGACGATTCTATTTAATAGTTGCAATCTTGTTACTGATTCAGGGTACTCGGCCGAGTACGCCATACTCGGCGAGCATCGACACTGGTGAGTACTCGGAAAAGGTCAGTAGGCGATGTATTATGCAAATTCTGAGCACTCGACCGAGTAGACACGAGTACTCGACTGAGTAGAGGCTACTCTACTCAGCCGAGTAGTTCCAGTACTCGACTGAGTACACCTTATTTTGCTGGTTCATCGATAGGATTTCCGGAAACAATATAATCACACAACCCTTAATATTTAGACTACTACTCTTTATTATTTACTCAAATCTCTCAAAGTTTTCTCTCACAACACAACCCTTGGTGATTTTGCTATTTTGGATTTATCCTCTTATCTTTCTCTCTTTCAATCAACTTCCAATTTAAGGTAATGACTCTTTAAAGCTTCTTATTTCCAATCAATTGAATGTGTAGGTTGCTTAGATCTGAAAGTTTTGGTTTTTAAATTCAAAGAATCATGTTTGAATGTTGTTAATTTGGTAGTAATTACTTCAAGTAATCGGTTTTCAGTTGAAAAATATGGTTTCTAAGCCCGAAATCCCAAATTTTGTACCGAACTTTTTCTAGGGTTTGCCTCAAAATATTGATTTTTGTCACTTAGAATTCTTGTAGGACGCCTATAGAAGTTCAACTGATGCAAGTAATACTCTACCAAATGACTACATTGTGTATTTTGATAGAAAAATACGTCTTAAACTTTGTCTTAAAAAGAGAATAAAATTGAAAATTTTCATCTTGGTAATGTGTGGATTCCATAAAAATTTTGTTGAACTTGTATTCTTGCAGCATGCCGAAAGCTAGAGCACCTCCCAAGAAGAGGACTCGTGCCAATACCGTGGTAGAGCAAGGACAATCGAGTGAGGAGCCTCTTGTTCCTCCGGTTGACCAATACCCGACGGTAATCTTTGCCGATTTTGAACAACGGGCTGCTTTTGTCGCTTTAATGGGACGTACCAGGAGACTAACCCGATGTGTGGATCTGAGTCGACATCCAACTTGTTTGAGACCGCCCCTACCATACATGAGGCTTACTTGTGCACACAAAGTTGTTGAGGAGGTTTGATGACGGAGCCTTAGCATGGAGGGTGAAGGGAACTAGGTGGATGAGATTGCCTGATGCAGAGAACCTACCCGTGATCGATCACTTGCGGGAGTACGACCGGGGGAGTGGGGAATCATCTGTGCCTCAGCCACAGTTCTATATTATCTCCCCCGAGATCCTTGAGGACTTGCCTGCGCCGATTATAGCCTATAGTAAGCAGAAGGCCGTCCCAACACCTCGTGAGACCCGTGGGGTGAGGCTGACTGGAGAGGTGGCGACCGAGACTCCTTACACCTCACAGAGCTTCTACCCGTACCAGTACCCGTCCTATCCTATAGTTCATGACCCTAGGATGCAGATTAGCGAGCTCACTGAGAGGATATTTACCACTTTGGTGCTGAGCAACATGCATGAGATGGCGCACCTCCAGAACGTGGGGACGACCTTACTCAGCCAATATGGTGGAGGGGAGTGGGAGATGACAGCGGGGTGTTCCATAGTTATGGGGTGGACCCAAACACATGGAGACATCCGACTACCTACGAGTATGGTTGCTATGTTGGGTCGTGGGGAGCCAACTATGGTAGCCAGCTAGATGAGGAGGGGAGATGGGTTGGTGGGGACTACGCTGCTGGAGCATATCAGGGAGCTATGACATCGGGCACAGGTGGTGGTGATGACATGGATTGTAACACCCCGATTATCCGGCCAAGATGATCGAAGCATTACCGTCTCGGTTTCCCGAGGTAGTGTTTCAAAACTTCAATAAAAGAACATTTTATAAATAAATATAATGTTAGTGAATTACATAAACGTAAAGAAATGAATAAAAGTACAACTCATGACAACTATACTCTCTAGCCAACTATACTCGTCTCGTGACTCATCAAGCTCGTCCCGTCTCCCAAGTGTTATCCAAATAACCTCATGTACTAAACCTGCTCCCCATATGAGTAAAGAATATCATATGGATCGACACAGGCCACCCCAGAGATAGGTGACAATTACACAGACACACAAACCTCAGTAACGACAAATAAAGTGTGACACTACTCAAGTGCGTGAGTCTACAACATGAACATGATTTGAATGACACACAATTATCCAACCGTCACGCTGGTAACGGGACACGCCCAGACGTACCCATAACCACTGTGCCAGGAACACGTCCACGAGACCACACTCACACAAGGTACTCCAAATACGTCGGTGGTACCGGGCCCATGAGCGACTCAGGTCGCCTGCCAGACGTCGTGCCTCACCCACACGCGTCCCTCCAAAACTCAAGTCATTAATGTGCACATCCCTCTTGGAGCGGGAAACTCCAAGAGGCGACTCAAACGGAAGACAGTGACCCAACCGCCTTCCGTCTCCACAAGAACAAATAACCAATCATGCCCTCCGACGTATAAAACAACACAAATATGCAAGATACCGTATCACATGCCAATTACAGACTCATCCAATGCACTTAAATGGCAAACGACTCATTTAACAATTAAACACATTATCGAACTGAGTAGGATAAACCTACCTTTTAGCAATCCCGTCAAATAAGCAAGCAAACCATTATAAATACGCTCCTCCATAAATTCGGCACCTAATTACGATAATTAAATATAATTACTAACTAATTTAATTAAATAAAATACGAATTGGTAATTAATCTAATTATTAATATAATTAAATTCAAATCCCGAATCCCGACTACCCACCACTGTGGCCACCACCAGCCACAGAAGCCACCATGGCAGCCGACAACAACAATAACAACAACTACACCAACATCAACAACAACCACACACGACATAAACACCACCACCACAGCCGCCACCGGCCATGGCCGGCCACGCCAACCTCCACCGTGGCCTCCCCTGACCACAGTGCGTTCAGGTGCAGTAATGGCGACGACATCAACCACCAACAACAGCCGCAACATCCACCACACGACCCACAAACAAAGATAACACCCAACCTGTGTATTCCTCCCTTTGACGCCTATTTTCGACCACCACAGCCCCCTATCCCACCACCTATGACCACCACTCCACTCTCCACACATCCCACGACAACCTCCACCCAATACCACCCCATGTCCGTCACGAATGGAGGGTTAAAAACTCGTCTTAAGACGGTCACACAACAACACTACAATCCTAGATCTAGTTCGGTCAAACTCGTTTTTGGGTGGTCAAAGGCGGTCCTAAGGTGAGTCGGGGTCAAGGCGGGTCTATGGTATAGTTTAATTAAGGTATAACTAGTATAAGACGGTCTTACCTCGTGTCTCAAGGCAGAGTGACGGAATCCTTCTCTTTTCTTCTAATCTCTCTTCTCTCTTTTCTCTCTATACATTGTGGTGGAAAATATGGTGAAGTGAAGGGGGTAAGGTGGATGTGGATAGGGTGATGAGGGCAATATGGAGGAAATATAAAAAGTGAAGGAAGAGGATAAGGCTCACTCATACATGGTTCTAAGCGATAGCTACTCGATCCACTCAGTCGAGTGAGATGTTCACTCGATCGAGTGAAACTCCACTCGATCGAGTGGTCCACTCACTTGATCGAGTGACAGCTGATAGAACAAGGCCTAACATTCCAAAATTCTACTCGGTCGAGTAACCTTCCTACTCGGTTGTAGATACCTCGTTTCTGTACCTCCCGCCAAACAACCAGTGATGATTGGGCCACATGTTTAGCATATATCGCGATTTTATGACGTTTCGTAAATCGGTTAATTAAAGGTAACTCATACACTTGTGTCTACCCCTTGGTTGTCGTCTAGGTGTCATTACGGTCGTTTTGGCAGTAATTAGAGTACATTTGGAGTCCGGATAAAAAACCATTTTCATTTCCTAAAACCGTCAAATCCAGAGTCAAAAGCAATGTGCTTGTCTAGCTAAGGCTAGGATGTGATAAAATGTTATGCGTATATCTCATTTTGAGTCCCATATCACTTCCTTGGGTTAAACTTAAAGTTTACATTACAAAATGTGCTTTTCATTTAGTTAAAATGACAACCCGACATTTAGGCCCGTTTTACGAGGTGATAACGACTTTTTGGGTCTGTCCTATTTTACAGAAAGTTCTAGATCTTTCTCTTAGCTTTACAACGCCACCAAAATCACTTAAGCCGAGTCTTATAGAGAAAGTTATGCCTAACATACGATAAGCTATCAAACGCGTTTTCTCGCGCAGAAGGAAACTACCCGAGAAATGACGCAGCAAATGATGCGCCTCTTTGAAGGATCGCAGCACCTGCTGCGCCTTTTCTCAGGGCTTTCTTTTTGTCCAAGTTTCCGTGTTTCAACTAAGTCGGTTGTTTCCGGATCTTTATTTCCTATTCCTTTCCAAATTCTACCCTTACCATAATTCCTCCGTGTGTTTAGTATAAATAGAGGCCTTTGCCTCACATATTTTTCAAGCGAGTGTCCGCCCTTCTCGTCTCCCTTTGCATTCTAGACCTTGCTCTAAGCTTTTGACGCCTACGTGCTTGATCAATCGACCACGTAAGCTCAGATCATTCTGAGTACCAGTCACGTTTGCATGACCGACCAATTTGACCACTACACAATCATTTAATCAATCTTTTAATTCCTTTTTTAAGGGCACTTTCATATTTGCATAGATTGAGTCGAGTTACCACTAAAGGCCGATTTAGTTAAATCTCGTGACGCTAACATGTAAGTCTGAGGGTGTAAATCCCATCATTTTATTGTATTTTTTTTGTACTCATTATTGTAAGATTCACGTCAAAAGTATGCTTAAAACCGACTGTTAAAACTCTTTTATCAAACTGTTTTTACAAAACAGTAGCAACCAGACGTTGAGAAGAAATGCAGCAGCTGGTGCGCCTCTTCGAAGGGTCGCATAATCTACTGCGCCTCTTCCAGAGGCTGCCGCTGCTCCTGCTTTTCTTCTTCTTCCTAGGTTTTTTCTGTTGTTTTCGTTATCTTCGTTTTATTTCCTTATTTTCTTTCTTTCCTTTGTACATAAAATAGATCTTAATATTTTTCTTCTTATTATCATGTTTTATGTCGACCTAAATCCCTAATAACTCGATATTTGAGGGTTTTCGTCATTAAAACAAACACGGATTTTAGAGGCTTGATTATCCATATCAAGTTTCTGGGATTAATTCTTCGTACATATTTCCATTGTTTATTTTCAATTTATTAAACCCTTTCAAAGTTCGTTCCTTTCGTGTTTCCGACATCATAAATTTAACTCGTTTTCTAACCCGTTTTAACTCGTTTTAATCGGTGTTTATCGCTTTTATGACGGTTTAAGATGTAATTAATCCATTAACTCACTTTCACTTGAGTCAAATACCGATAATCAATCGTAAAACCTACCTACGAGCGTTAACAAACCCGCGGTTTTGACTTCACAGCCAGAGCCCAACTCAAGAACAGACGTAGCAATAGTTGCGCCTCTTCTAAGGGACGCAGCAGATGTTTTGCCTGTTCTGAGATGGGTTCTGTCCCTGAACTTCCGTTCTCGCTTTGACCTAGCCTCTAATTAGGTAACTAATTGACTATTAACTGTATTATCACTCTTAATCTGTCGTATTCTTGTTATTTTTATTTTTAACCCTTTCATTTTCTTTTCTTTTCTTCAAATTTCCGTCTTGAGTGTATTTTTGACGTAAATCATTTAAACTTTGTAATTCATTATAATTTTAATTATCGTTATTTATTTAATGTTATTTATTTTTGTATGATTTTTTTACTTGTCTTTCACATGTAATTAATCTAACATCAATTTCGACCCCAATTGTTTGCTAAATACGTGTTAACCGACATAGTTTAATTTCACATGCTAGGATTAAAACGTTGGATAATGCATTGCATGCATATGATCGACAACATATCAAATATGAACAATTTCCCTAATCATTAGTAGAGACCGTTATCGAGGCGGGCGGGATTAGGTGTTCAATAAAAGGACTTCCTAATACGTACCCTCACCCCTTACTCCAGATCTCTGTGAACATCCGTGTTCATTGGCATCCACGAGAGTCATTCTAGACATAGAATGCTAAGGGTAACGAGTTCTTAGTGTCTTTGTCACAACTTTGTATCTTAACATGACACGAGGTATTCGAACGGTTCCAATTTCCCATAAAAATTGGTGGCGACTCCACAATTGCAAACGCTTGTTCCCATGCGTCCCCATGGCCCATGTCCACATCGGGCGTGTGACTTCCACTCGACCGAGTACTACGTCGAGTGAACTCAAAAGTTTGGGTTATTACAATCTTCCCTCCTTAAAAATAACTTCGTCCCCGAAGTTCACCTCCCTACTACAGATACAGGCTATAACAACGGGAAAAAACCGTTGTTAAAACAAAACACGGACGTTGTTAAAGCGGCTGTTGTAAAAGGTATTTACAACGGTTAGGTTATTTACTAAAATCGTTGTGGAAATTATTCACAGCGGTTAAAAGCCGTTGTTGTTGCAAGTAAGTCGTTGTGGAAAGTTTGACAAAATTTTGGTGGAAAAGATATAACGGTTATAATATAAAAAACCGTTGTTGTATCTTTCACACCAAAATTGTGAAGACTTTTAACAATGGGTATACGGAACATAACCTTGTTGAAATTGTTAGTAACAACGGTTCTTCTTTAAAACCTGTTGTTTAATATTATGCGCGGGTATTTGTGAAAGGTATTTACAACGGTTCTTCTTTTAAAACCTGTTGTTGAATATTATGCGCGGGTATTTGTGAAAGATATTTACAACGGTTTTTTTAGTAATAGTTTTTATTACTTTTTCGTAATTTTTTTTTTAAAATTAAATTTGTTTCAAGCCATTCAAAATCCTGCATATATCAGCAGCAACATAAATCAGAGCTGGGTTCATCAGAACTCAATAGATACAATTCAACCACCACAGCAGCATCATACTTACAATTTGTTTCACTTTCAGATTAATTCATACTAAAAATTTGATCACTTTACATGAAGTAAGATTTCTAAAACTGTGCGTCCCCCTAGCTCTATCTACAAAGATCATTCCCTAACTTCAACAAAAAAATTACTAAGTTGATCTAATCTCTAAGTATCATGCATTTAGTCTTCATTGCAATGTTCTAAGACGTATTTTCCCAACAAGTCCCTTACCTCGTCTATTTGGTGCCTTTTGTACTCAGGTACTTGTGGCGCGTTGATTACATACTGCGAAAAAAACAAAGACAAGACATTATTGATCGACAACAGCATTAGTGTTGTTCATTAGTGTAACAACATACACCATTCAGCATAGCAACATCATGGTATAGCAGCAAGCAAGACAACATCAACTCTAATTTAAAAAAAGTAATAAACACATTATTAAATTACTAACCTTTTCTGGAATAAGGATATATCTTCGCGTAATAACCTCCAACATGAACCGACAAACATAGTATCCAAATTGTATGCTATCCGGCCGGCGAGGGACCTATTATTACATAAAAAATGAAGAGACGAGAAGGCCCACATCGGAATCTTGCACTTTAGGTATTGTATTTGCGCACGTATTATTATTAAAGACAGATTTTTGCACTTAAGGTATTGTATTTGAGCACGTACCCCTGTTATCGTAATAAAAGTTGGGCCATCATCAGAATCTTTCATGGGTTGATCCTCGTTAGCTCTTTTCTTCTCAAAGGCCCTTCTTTTATAAAAAAAAAAAAAGAGGCATAAACTCATATTTTTGGGGCAAAAATGAGCTTTTTGTATAAATAAAAATTGAAACTTAATGTTATTATAAATAAATCAATATTATAAACTTACTTAATAATCAAGCCCTTAAAGGTCTCGCTTGGTTCTCTATGCAAAGAGTCCAACCAAAAAACTTTCTTCTTGGTCGGCATGATGGCTGCTAGCACCCAATGACTCCTACATAAAGAGACATCATCATTATTAACAAGTACATATATTAGTTATGAAAATGCAATTGTAGGTGGAATCATAATATTAATTTGTTTATTACCCGATTTCATTATAAGGGGCAAAAATGATCTTTTTGTTTGTCGCCAATTCCCGAGCAATATAATCTACCCGATCTTCGTACGAAATCAACGTGATATGCATAGATAAAATATAGGGGCACGGGAATAAATATAGGGGCACAGAAATCCGTATAGATCACATGGAATCTTATTCTCGGGCATCACTCTCGATTTCAAGAACCTTCATTATTACGGTATTAATTCCGGTATTTAAAACACTATCTAGTCAGAATATTAGAATATGAAATAATTTATTAAGAAACTTACTTCATCCAAACAAATAGGTGTTGGACATCAATCTCGAGAAGGCCAACCCAAATGGCTAGCAGCTCCCATGACAGAATTGCTTCGCGCTCAATCCCTAAAATATCATCATCGAGCGAAATAATTATCAATTGCTTGTTTGATATGCGACGGCTAGCCTCCAAATACAGTTCCCTCATCGTCAACGTTCTTACTTTTTGCATGTATTTGCTCCCAGAAAACATTAGTGGAGGTTATACTCCTAACATCTTTCAGTTCGTGGAAATAATGATTTTCTCTTTTTGTGCTACTACCAGCCTATACATGTAGATAAATAAAATAATAAAAAATCCAAAGGTAACATATCCTAGTTGGAGTAATAAAAATAAAAGAGTACTTAACTAAATATCTCATCAACCTGCTCTTTCAATGATGAGGCAGTAGTAGGCATGTCTGGGGACTTACACTACAAGAAATCCTGTTTCGGGCGACTACAGTTGGCGTCTGAAATCAGTCGCTAAAACGTTATTGGTGACTAAAATTGGTCGCCAGAGCTTAGTAGCAACACTTAGTCACCAAATGGAAATCGGGTGACTGAAGTCAGTCGCTAAAATTGGCGACTGACACAAAGTAGTCGCCAAATAAGCACATTGGCGACTGACAGTAGTCGCCAAATTGGCGACTGGTGGTCAAGGTAGTCGCCAAAATGGCGACTGAAATCAGTCGCTAATGTTGACTTTTCAGTCGCCAAATTGGCGACTACTTTGGCTTTAGTCGCCAAATTGGCGACTACTTTCAGTCGCCATGTAGACGCCTTTGGCACTGGCAGGTTAGGAGCTTTTTTTTGGGTACTCTGTTTTGGCGACTGCAAGTAGTCGCCAAAAATACATTTCAGTCGCCATTTCCACTGTAATTTTGCATGAAAATTCGGTTTTTCATACTACCCAATCCATTTCATTGCTCGTACCTGCATTTCTATTACTACAACACCAACTTGAGCAAATCAAACTCACAACACAACACAAATGGAACACCAATAACCAAATCTCATATATAAAATGAGAATAAATCAAGTTAAAAAGTTTACCAACAAATCCTCATCAAACCAAATCCGTCACAAGTCTAACTAACACGACCATGTTCTTAAGTATTGGGAAAGGGGCACATAAGTCAAGTACAAGGAAAAAAAGCACCCGTGCCAAAACCACCTCCTCCGGATGGATCATTAGGATCTTGCCAATGGGGACGGGGACCGGAGTTGCACGAACTGAAGAAGGCTTCCATCTTGTCGAACTTTGCTTTCATTTCCCGCATTTGTTGATCCCTTTCGGCGTTTTGGCGCCTTTCTTCGTCATTTTGGCGCCTTTCTTCATCAAGTTGTTCTTGTAAGACACTTACAATTCCCGGCTCGTAGGTTTGTTTGGACTTTGAAGAAGTCCTTGCTTTTGGCGCCTTGAAGAAAACTCCATGAGCTTCTCTGGTTCCATACACGAGCCCTTTTTGTACCCCTCAACCAAGTCAAACCAAATATCATTATCGGGCCTATTGGGGGTGTTCTCCTTTTCACGCAAATAAGCATCCTACAAGTCAAACCAAATATCATTAAAGGTTATTTTTACATGAAAAATTTACCTATAATAAATAATGTTATTAAGGAAAATTGACTAATTAAATTAAACTTACATGTAATTCCTTATCTTTCGCCTTAGTCCAATGCCTATTACCCTTATCATCAACCTTGCTATGCGTGTCTGCAAAGAGCTCGGGAGCCGTTATCTCTACCTTACCTTTTTTCTTCCCCTTCTAAAAACAAACAAGACATAAATTCATGGTTTTCACGGTTAATTTTTTTTAATAATAATCTAAGGTGTTGTTATGTATAATTACTCCCAAAACACGATCAAAGAAAGAACGAGATCCCCCGTAGTGAGTAGCCTCAACAATGCCTCCTTTCTTTCCTCCTCTTTTGTTGAGTGAACCTCGCTCCGACTTGATCTTAAATTCCGGGGTTGCACGTTTCTTCATTAGACCTTTATATGCGTCACCTAAAATTCAAAATAGTGTAAGAAAAAATAAAATGGTCACGTAAATTTATTATAACTAAATACAAGTAATCAAACTAATAAAATAATACACACCTTTCAAATGCTCGGGCTCCTTTTTCCTCCTCACGGTCTTATAGATGACATCTCTATATCTTTTAGTACAAATAGCATTGTACCTTTCACGGACAATATGTTCCAATCCCGACGGACAATCAAAGGATTTCTATAAAAAGTTTTTATTAGTATAAATTAATAATTGAAACTTAGCTATAAATTAACAAATTAAATATATACAAAAACATACCCGAAAGATGTTGAACCATTCTTATTTTTGTTGGGGCGTAGTGTCAGTCCAACAAGTAGGAACATCCCCCGTCATCTTCTGTTTCGTACTTGCCGAATAACCACTAACAACCGTTCTGGAGTTAAACCTGAAATACAATATGTTAAATACAAGTACCCGTTCTGAAATTCAGTCGCCAGGTCCAATAATTTGGAGGAATTTGGTAGTCGCCAAATTAGCGACAGCTAGTAGTCGCCCGAATTTTTTTTCAGTCACCAATTTGGCGACTATTTTTGTCAGTCGCCATTTTAAGTCGTCCGAAACAGGATTTCTTGTAGTGTTAGGCTTATCCGTCTTTTTTGTCCCCTACACAAAATTTCCATGCTTTTTAGAAATACAGAAAAAATATAAATAAAGTGAGGTTTTTAAAAAAATGGAGAAGTTAATTAAATACCTCATCAAGTTGTTGTTTCGACGAGGTAGTTGGCATGTCTGGGGACTTAGGCTTATCCGTCTTTCTTGTCCCCTATACAAAATTTCCATGCTTTTTAGAAATAGAGAAAAAATATAAATAAAGAGAGGTTTTTAAAAAAATGGAGAAGTTAATTAAATACCTCATCAAGTTGTTGTTTCGACGAGGTAGTTGGCATGTCTAGGGACTTAGGCTTATCTGGCTTATCCGTGTTTTTGTTCCCTACAAAAAAAAATAACATATAAATTTAACATATAAATTTAACATACAAAAATTTAACATATAAAGGTATTTTTCTAACCCCAACTGCTTTCGGTTGAGGCGGAGACGAACGAGCCAGGAAGATGTGAGAAAAAGGCCATTGGATGAAACTTCCAACCGCATCTGTCAGAATGGTAATATTGTCACGAACTGGGACGGGCAGTTGAAATTTTTCATGGCCTTCAAAGACTTCAGTTATCTCCACTTTTCTATGATTCGGCAAAAGTGGTTCGCCATGAACCAATAAAATTTCCGCTGATTTGGTGGGCAAGTCTACGAGACCCCGGCCAACACGCACAGGTTTCGCGAATTTAGGGTCAGTAAGAATACCTACCTTCCTGTTTATGGCCTGAAGAATACACATACATTATATATTATATCCCAAAATTTAATAGAATTCATATAAATTTCACTAAAGACTTCATGCATACCTTGCCGAAAACTGGGAACTGATTTGAAGGGGATGTATGATGCTGCTTTTCATCAGCCGTCTTCTCAAGTTGCATCCCCTGATTATTGTCAGCTATGGCGGATAACTTAAGTTGCATCCCCTTTTCATCAGAATCATTTACCTAATCAAATTAACCAATGGCACGATGTCAAAATTTATAGCATTAGAGCTGGCAGGGAACACACCCCCTGATCTTACCCAAAAAAAAAGAAAAGAAAAATAAGGAAGTCATATATTTACCTTATCGGCTTTAGTTGTTAAAACTTCAGAAGCAGTAGATACCTGATCTTTCTGAATCTCGTTGACCGATACTTCCTCCTCATGTATTGCCAAGGTAGTAGTGTTCTCCGCCTCTTGACCAATCTGTTGTACCTTGCCCCCTTTAATGACATCCTCCATCATCTTCAATTCTTCTTCGGAAGGCTTGCCTCCAGAATTCATCTTTAGTATCACGGATGCCAATAACTGAACCTGCGTGCCAAAAATGTAATGTTTAAGCAATTTGTTTAAAACAATAACATGTGAACTTAAATGAAAATAATAGAATAAATGGTACCATGTCAGCCTTCTCAGCCTTAGCCCTCCTTTTCTTCTTTTTCGGGGCAGTTGTCCCATAATATTTCGTGACTCCAACATGTAACAGAACGCCCCTCAATCGACTTGGATGTTCGGGTCGGCCGATCGCTCTAGCAAGAACGTCATCACGACCATTGGGAGTGAATTTCCCTTCTTGTACCTCCTTCAATACCTTCTCCTATAATATATTAAATAAACTTCAAATTATATTTGTAACTAAAATAATAAAGTTAGTAATGAACTCGTCTTAATAAAATAATGCTTACTATGTTGGCCAACACTTCCTGATCATATTTGTCACACGGCCGGGATCCTTTAGGCGTGTGCCCTTCTTTATAAGTTACGTGCCGATTCAAGTAGGTCACTCCCTTTGCCACCTACACATTAACATGGTAACAGTTATATATATAAATGTGTATCAAGTCCAAGTGTGATTAAAAAAATAAAATAAACAGGGGGATGCTACTTACGGGTTGGTCTTCTATCAATCTGTAACCGCCTCGAGAACCATACCATAACCCCTTCTTGCTTGAAATGTTAGCACGATTTCTTTTGCTAACGGCCTTCAGATTATATAAAAGCGCAAGTAGATGAGATAATAAAAAAATTATAGAGAACTCATTAATTAAAAAAATGATAGGTATATCATTACAAGGCGAGGATACTTAACCTCAAACTTCTCACTAGCTCGAACCGCTTTGAAAAGATCCCATTGTTCCTGAGTGATGGTGGGACACTTGTTTGATGGTGGGCTCTTACGCATCTCCCCCGTCTCCTTGTCCACGTACAACCAATACTTACCAACGTCACACTTCCACTGCCTTAAGACACCCCCTGCCTTCTTTATTAAATACTTATCATAGCATTCGGCAATATCAAAGGCTTCATGCATCATCATATCATTCAATTTACATAGCATTCAATTTACCTCCAAAATAAAATGTTGTTTCGCTACATAAGTTATCATACCTTTATACGATCCAAGAATAACTTCTCCAATACAGGATTCAAATTCCTTATTTCATCTAAATGGATAGGCACAAACTGTCTTGTTACACATCCAATTCAAGTGGATAAATCCTTCGCATTTTGACCAGTAGGCAAACTCTTCGCGTTCCATGTTATACTAAGCGGCTGTTTAGCCGCTATAGCTGCAAGGGCTGCATGGCACTTCGTAGCACCCCTCTCACCAGGCTTATTATCCCCAGGCTTATTATCGTTTTGACTTCTTTTCCGTTTTTCACCCATGATAATCCTAAAATCCTAAATGTGAATGAAATAGGAAATGAACAAAGACATGCAGAGTATCTAAAACCCTAAAGAGGAATGAAAATTTAAAACAACAGTTTGAGCTTTTAAAATCCTAAAACCCTAATAAGAGGAATGGAGTAGATGATGCGGGATGATAAAGATAACAAAGAAGACAAAAAACAAACAGATGAAAAACAAAAAAGATGACCTTAAAACCCTAATGACGAAATACAAAAGTGAACATACCTGATGATGATGATGCTAAAGAGAACGAGCAGGATGATAAGGGAAGGCGATGGAATCTGGGCGTCGGAAACTGGGTGACGGCCGGCAACGAGAATGTAGAAAGCGGAGGAGAGAGAATAAACTCAGGATACCAACGGTTGAACTGTTGTGTGTGTTTGTGTGGTATGCTGTTGTTAGGCCTGGAAATCCGCAGACCGCCCTGATCAGCATTTCATCTAAACCTGACTGCCAGGCCCTCAGGGTGCCAGGCTCTCAGGGCACACGAAGATAGGCGCCAGGCCATGGAGAGGACAACGGTCAAAATATCAGGATGATATTTGATCATATCCGCGTATATTAATGGAAATAAATACGCAGCATTAAGTATAAAGATCATGCAGTAAATACGGTAATTAAGAGGGAGATATTCAGCAATTATTACCAGCAATTATGGAGAATATTCAGCCTTCAATGCTTGTCATACAGCCGTTCAAGATGGGAAAGCTATATAAGAGACACTTTGAAGATATTGGAGACATCATTCGTACACAAGCAGAAATATAAACATTACTTAGAGAAATACAAGCATTGTTATTATCATATCAGTATTCTCCCAAATCATATAGTGAAATCCTCTCCTGGCTTGGTGCCCGTGGTTTTTTCCCATTCAAGGGTTTTCCACGTACAAAATCGTTTGTCTTGTCATTGTTGTTATTTTATTTATAGCTCAATATCGTACCCTGACGACCTGACCAATAATCTAATTAGAGCTAGTTAACCCTGCACAATATCACCCTGGCCTGATTTCGCCCTGCGCAAAATCCACACAAAACAATTGGCGCCCACCGTGGGGCATCTAGCTCTCTAAATCCTTTTTTCTTATCTTACAAAAAACTCAAAAACCTACAAAAATGGCCCAACCCACCGTTGAAGAACAATTGAATTTAGCTCTCCAAAAAATCACTGAATTGGAAAACGTGAAAGAAAAAGTGGCCCAAACTGAAGCAGAAATGCTGCAACTGAAAGAATCTGAGTCAGCCCTGAAGTAAAAATTGGAAAAAACCCAAGGGGCAGGCTCTAGATTCCAACAAGGAACCCCAATTTCATCAATCATTAAGAACATTGATTTTTCCAGCTTTGGGAGCCCAAGTACTCCTAAAATCACTAACGTAGATGGTGATGATGAACCAAAAGATAATGATAAACCTGATGAATCTGCAGCAGCCATCATGATGGCAGTAGTTCAGAAGATCAATAAACTCAACGAAAAATTCGATAAAATACCAGGAGTACCTGCCAGCATGGAAGAAGCTGCCTCTGACAGCTATGCTGATTCACCCTTCATAGACGAAATAGCCAAAGTAGACCTACCAAAGAAATTTACAATTCCATCCATGAGAGTCTATGATGGAACCACGGATCCACAAAATCACGTGGCTCTTTACAAGCAGAAAATGTTGGCTGCATCCATTCCCAGTGAGTTCAGACAAGTTTGCATGTGCAAGGGATTTGGAACGACCCTGACTGGTCCTACCTTGCAATGGTACATCAACCTGCCTACTGGCAGTATCCATTCCTTTGCCAACCTGATCAACAGTTTCAACCAGCAGTTTACAAGTAGCAGGGAGTTGGAGAAACGATCTAGTGACCTTTACCGAGTTACACAGAAGCCTGATGAAACTCTCAGGACATTCCTTGCAAGATTCAACAAAGAGAAAGTATCTATACCCAGGTGTGACGTTGGAACAGCAGTGGAGGCATTCAGACAGGGGTTACTACCACATAGTGACTTATACAGTGAACTCACTAAGTATCCCTGCCACACCTTCGAAGATGTTCAGGCCAAGACCCTTGCCTTCATCAGGCTGGAAGAAGATAAAAGCTACAAACATGGATCACCCAGTGGACCAAGGGATCATGAAAGAAGCAATAGGAAAAGCAACAGAGGGAACAACTACAGACCTACTCCATATTCCAGGCCAGATCAGTCAGAAGTCATCCTGGCTCATGAATATCAAGGTAAGTTTAAGGCTTATCCACCTATCTCCGAACATAACTTCAGTGTTGATATTGCAGGATTGATCCAGAGACTTGACAACATGGGAACAGTTGTTAGATAGCCCAAGAAATCAAAAAATCCAAATCCCAGGAGAGACAATTCAAAATGGTGCGAATTTCACATGGATATTGAACACACCACAGATGACTGTTTCACCCTGAGGAAGGAAGTAGCCTACCTGCTAAAGTCAGGATACTTGAAAGACCTGATCAAGACGAAGGGCAGGAACGCAAACCAGGATAAGGAAAATCAGGAGCACAGGCAGGATCGTAATCTCCCTTCACCACCACCACTCTATGAAGTAAAATTTATATCTGGCGGTTCAGAGATTTGCGGCCTGACAAGTTCAGCAGCAAAAAAGATAGCCAGGACACCGATGACTGTGTCACCCTGCAAGCTGGATCCTGTTCCAACAATCACTTTCAATGATTGTGACCTGGGGGGCATCCCTGATGTTCATCATGATGGCCTGGTAATTTCTATGCAGATTGGAACAGCCACAGTAAGAAGGATCCTGGTAGATGGAGGTAGCTCAGTAAACCTGATCATGCTTGACGTACTGAAAGCCATGAAGATAAACGAGGATCAAATTACCAAAAAATCCAGCGTCCTAGTAGGATTCAGTGGTGAAACCAGGAGCACTCTAGGAGAGATCCACCTCCCAACCTATGTGGAAGGAGTCTCATCCTATGAAAAGTTTGGGGTCCTTGACTGCTTGTCATCCTACAACGCCATCCTGGGCAGACCCTGGATTCACAATGTCAAGGCCGTACCATCAACCTATCACCAGTGCATCAAGATACCAACAGATTGGGGCATAGCCACAATCAAAAGGGATCACAAGACAGCTCAGGAGTGCTACACAGCAGCCTTGAAGCCTTCCAAGGCAGGTAAGCCCCTGGCATATCAATTACAGTACCCTGTCAGGAGCACTTATGTAGCACCTCCCAGAATGGAAACAGATCAGGTAATTCTAGACCCTGAGTACCCTGACAGGTATGTTTTAATAGGATCTGACGCACCAGATAGTGTCAGGCCTGAACTGGTAAAATTCCTTAAAAATAAGTCATCTTGGTTTGCTTGGTCACATTTTGATATGACTGGATTAGCGCTGATGTAATTACTCATAAGCTAAATGTTGACCCATCTTTTAAGCTTGTACAGCAGAAGAGACGCAAATTTGCAGCTGAAAGAAACACCATAATAAATGAGGAAGTAGAAAAACTCTTGGATATGGGGATGATCTGGGAAGTAAGGTACCCTGAGTGGCTGGCTAACGTAGTTGTTGTGCAGAAAAAGAATGGAAAGTGGAGAGTCTGTGTAGACTACACTGACCTGAATAAAGCCTATCCTAAAGATCCATTCCCCCTGCCTCATATTGATGCCATGGTAGACGCAACAGCAGGCCACAAAATGCTGACATTCATGGATGCTTCCAGTGGATTCAATCAAATAAAGATGCACCCTGCTGACCAAGAGAGTACTGCATTCATTACAGCATCGAGGCATATATCTTTGTTACCTTTGCCATGCCTTTCGGCCTGAAGAATGCAGGGGCAACGTACCAGCGCCTGGTCAACATGATGTTTAAAGACCAGATAGGCGACATTATGGAAGTATACATAGACGACATGGTGGTAAAATCCAAGATGCAGAAGACCATGTGAAGCATCTAGAAATAGCATTTGAGATATTAGAAAAGTATAATATGAAGCTAAACCCTGCAAAGTGCCACTTTGGAGTCTCTGCAGGCAAATTTCTTGGATATATGGTCACAAAGAGAGGCATAGAAGCTTACCGAACGGATAAAAGCTATCCTGGAACTGCAGTCACCCAAGTCTGTCAAGGATATCCAAAAATTGACAGGCGGGTAGCGCCCGAACCGCTTCATATCAAGATCCTCCGAGAGATGCAAAACATTCTATAACCTCCTCAGGAAAAATAAACAATTCCGGGGATGACGAGCATGAGGCGGCCTTTCGAGAATCTAAAATTCTATTTATCATCTCCACCCTTTGGCTAAACCGAGAAAAGGGAGAACCTTTGTCAATATACCTATCATCACACGACACAGCAATCAGCGTGATCTGGTGAAAGAACAGGACGGACAGCAACATCCAGTCTACTATGTAAGTAAAAGCCTGCTAGATGCTGAGTTAAGGTATGGACTACTTGAAAAATATGTTTTAGCTTTAATTATGTCATGTACCAAGTTGAGACCCTATTTTGAAAGTCACTCCATTATAGTCAGGACCAACCTACCCATAAAATCTGTCCTGCGTAAGCCTGAACTTTCAGGCGGGATGGCCAAATGGTCGGTACAGATTAGCACATATGACATCTCTTTTGAACCCAGGGCAGCGATCAAATCGCAGGCCCTAGCAGACTTTGTGGCTGATTTTAGCCCTAACCTAGAACCAGACCTAATAAAAGAGGTCAATAAGCTAGAGAATAAAACCCCAGACCAGGAATGGACCCTATTCATAGATGGGGCATCCAACGCCGTGGGGACAGGGTTAGGACTAGTACTTAAATCACCACAGGGAGACGTGATAGCTCAGGCTGTAAGCTGCGAGTTCAAAGCTACCAACAATGAAGCAGAATATGAGGCCCTGATAGCAGGCTTAAAGGTAAGTCTAGACCTCGGTGTTCAAAACCTAAAGGTAAAAACTGACTCACTCTTAATTGCTAATTAAATAAAGGGAATTTATACGGCTAAGGATGCAAAAATGATTTCGTATTTAGAATATGCAAAAAAATCTTACCGCTAAATTTGCTTTATTTGACATAAATCAAATATCAAGAGACCTGAATACCCAGGCTGATGCTCTGGCCAGCCTAGGTTCGAATTTCACCCCCACTATTTTCAACAAAATACCAATTGTGGACTTACTAGAGCCAACTATTAGCAAACCTGAACAGGTCAATCCTGTCAATCAGGACAGTAATTCCTGGACTAAACCTTATTATGATTGGTTTCTCCGAGGAATACTGCCTCAGGGAAGACATGAAGCAAGGGCTTTTAAAATTAGAGCTTCAACTTATGCTATCATCAATAACACCCTGTTCAAGAGGTCGCAGGCTGGACCCTACCTAAGATGCTTGGAGCCTGACGAAGCCAAACTAGTACTTCAAGAGATATATGATGGACACTGTGGCAACCATAAAGGAGGAAAGAGCCTGGCAAGCAAAGTTCTCAGGACAGGCTACTACTGGCCTACACTGAGGGTCGATCGCTCGGAATACTCTTCAAAATGCGAAGCTGCCAAATTCATGCACCAATCATACATCACCATCCGAACTCCTTCATTCAATCTCCGCACCTGGCCATTTATAAAGTGGGGCATGGATATTGTGGGAAAATTACCTGTAGCTCCAGGACAAAAAGTCTTCATGTTAGCCATGACCGATTACTTCTCCAAATGGATTGAGGCGACTCTTACAGGGCAAGTAACCGAAAAGGAAGTAATATCCTTCATCGGGACAAACATTATTTGCAGATTTGGAGTCCCATCAGAAATAGTATGTGACAACGGAACTCAGTTCGTGGGGAAAAGGACCCAAGCATTCTGCCAAGAATGGAATATCAACCTGGTAACATCGACCCTTGGATACCCAAAAGCTAATGGCCAGGCAGAGTCAAGCAACAAGGTAGTTATAATCTGCCTAAAAAAGAAGCTGAAAAGAAGACGAGGCAGATGGGCTGAAGAACTTTCATTAGTATTGTGGGCAGACATGACAACTCCAGAGACTGCAACAGGCCAAACACTATACTCCCTGGTGTATGGCTGTGAAGCTGTCATTCCTGCGGAAGTACGGGTACCAACATCCAGATGCAGCCTAAACAACGTTGAAACAAACAAAGACCTGATGCAAGATAACTTAGTCCTGACAGAAGAACTAAGAGACGCTGCCAAAATCAGGATGGCATCATATCAACAAGCAGTTGCCAGGACTTACAATAAAAACGTCAGGGTCAGGGTCTTCAAAGAACGAGACCTTGTCCTACGCAAAGTATTTTCAAATAAAAAAGAAAAGTCAGCAGGCAAACTAGCTCCCACATGGGAAGGCCCTTACTTAATTGACTCAATTGTCGGACAAGGAGCATACAGGCTCCAAACACTAGAAGGAGAAATGATCCCAAGATCCTGGAATGTAACTCATTTAAAATTATTCCATATGTAAAGATCAGGCTACAATCAGGTATAAATTCAATCATTACTCAACCCAACATGCTATGTGATGAATTACATGTTTTACATGCCTTGTCTGTATTTTATACCTGTTCAACTAACCCATCTATTTACTTTTTGAATCCTGAACAATTATACATAATAATAGATTATATGCATAAATATTCAGGATTGAGGGCTACTCTATTATACACTCCTGAAACAAAAAATTCTGCACTTAACTGTGCCTAACGAATTGGTAACCACCACCAGATACAGTAAAGAGTCGGGACCAATCGGCATGAAATAATTGCATGACGACTAGGTTTCTGCCACTTATTACAACCTACTGGACGCAAGAAGACAGTGCAAGGGTGTTTTATCCCGACCATCGGTCTAAATGCCCTCTAGACAGGCCGAATACCAAGCCCTCCAAACTAGGCTGGGGGGACATAAGCCCCCTCCCGACGGCCGGATTTCCCACCCCTTCAACCATTATAGCAAAACACTATACTTGGTTGAAATACTCATGACAAATTGAAACGAAAATAATGTGCAGGTTATTTAAGCAGAATAATGTACAGATCATGCAAACGAAATATTTGACAGGTCCAACAGGATGAAACTCACAAATCAAGCAAAGACAAAAGTGAAATCAGCCAAAAGAAGGCCATCATGCCTATATTAATAAACCTTTACCCCCTGGGGCAAAGGCGCCAAAATATTCATAAAGGCCAGGGAGAGTCCCCCTGACCCAAGACAGGAAAATAAAAATAATGTTTGTCCAGGGACATCCCCCTGGATGGGCCAAAATACCAACTGAGAATTAAAAAATATTACTGCTTCTCCTTAGAAGCAGCAGCATCAACAACCTGCTCCCTACTCTTAGCCGGCTCAGCCTCAACGTCCTGCTCCCCTGGAGAGTCAACCTCCTGTACATTCTCCAAATTGTCCAGGTCAGGATACTTTGAAGCAGTAAAAGCCATCTCAGCTGCAGGATCCCATTTGGCCCTGGCCTCGACAGGCTCCGACATAGCAGCCGCCCTTCCCTTGATATAGAAATAGAGGGAAGCATCATCCAGCTTGAACTTCAAGTCATCCCTCTCCTGCGTAAGCTCTTCATTCCTATCCAAGGCCTCCTGCAACAGCCGCCTGCTTGAAGCTGCCTCAATCTTAGCAAACATCCTCTCACCGCACCCTTGTCAAGTCGGCGGTTCTAGCGATTGGTCGGCCTTTGCAAATTCAGCTCGGACTTCAACCTATCATAATCTGATCTCATCGATCAATCCTGGCCACCAAAGAAATAGCCCGATAGGCATTATGGAGACATGTCGCCAAGACCCTGGTCAAAAAACAAGAAAAGTATGAGTAACTTATACCAACAATAGAAAATTACCAAAACAAAACACACATAGAAATTATTCCAGCTTACCTCCCTCACAGCAACCAGGGCACCAGCCAACAAGCTGACTGAGTGATCCACTGAAGCAACTGCCTGAGTAGCAGTCTCAACAGGGTCAAGGGTAAGCATGACATCCGATTTAGAAGCTGCATAGTCCCTGATTTTCACCCTAGCAGCCTCCATATTATCCAACCTGGCTCTCACCTCCCTGACCGGGGCAGAAACATCAACATCTTCAATTCTCCTTTTCTGGGCTGCCGAACTTGTCTCGGCAGGGGCGGCATGTGCAGTAGTGACCTTGGCAAACATCGGATCGCTCGGTCAAGTCGATGTGACAGTTGATATCCCCGCTTCCCTGAGGGCCTTCCTCCTTGATCTTAGCCAGCCTAGCTGAAAGGTCAGCCATACCAAACATGGCAAGGCGAATAGATGACCTGGTAGCTGCAACACGAAATGCTATATCAGCAATATAAACCAAGCATCATCAGGAAGCCCAGATAAAAAGAAAAGAAAGTTTAAAATGGACTCACTGCCTGAAGTAGTGGCACTAGCAGCCCCTGAAGCTTTGGCCGCCCTGGGAACACCGTCAGCCTTCAAACAGCGAGGAAGGTGACCAACCCCACAACAAAGAGGCCAGGACCTCTCCAAAGGAGGAATAGCAAGGAAAGCAGAAACATTGGGAGTAGGATACTCGGTTTGAAGAACTTATCATCAATGCGCACATAAAGAGGCATGACTTATTATTTTCATTTTATTTTTTCACTAACAGGAAAAACATGCAGGTCAAAGAAAGAAACCAAAAAACTTACCAGCCACACAGGCCTCATGATTCAAATACGCCAGGTCAGGACCCACAGAATTGGTCCTGACAAACATATAGCCTTGAGCTGACCCTTATCATGGCCATTTGTCCAAGGTACACAGAAGAGGAGTAGTAGACGCCCTGACCTTAAAACTTATACGGCCAGGACTGTTTGTTTTAACAGCATAACAGGTCTTCAAATCATCAAGAGAAAAAGAAATATTGTGTTTTTTACAGAGGTTCTTAATAGAACATACAACCTTCCATACCATTGGCATCAATTGATAAGATGGAACACCGATCTCCTTAATAACCTCAGCCATAAGAGGAGAAAAAGGAAGCTTACAGCCTGCCCTGAAAGCCCAGTCATGGATGCAGAACCAACCAGGACAAGCCCAGTCAGCCCTGATAGGAGAATCCTCAGGAATCCAGACTTCAGCATCAGCAGGGATAATCCCCTTGTCCTTCAAAATCTTCTCAAACTCAGGCTTCAAACGATTTGCAGGAGACTGATCCTCATTTAAAGCCTTGGTAGGCTTGAATTGAAAAGCACCATGAGATATTGAAATCATCTCTAATGGGGGATCACTTGCTTATCTATTGTGGGAGATGGAGCAGCAGAAGAAGCAGGCAAGGTTTCAGAAGAAATCTCCTCAGGATTCTGAGGAGGAGGAGTTACAGGAACTGCTGCCCTGGTAGATTTTTTCTTTGCGGCCATTATTTGAAGAATTATGGAAGATTGATTAAAGATTTGGGAAGTTAGGAATTAAGAAAACTGAAGAAAAAGAAAGTTAAAGAAAGAAGATGAGAAGAAATTGTGTTGATGAGTTCAACTTAATGAAGCACCCAAGTATTTATAGCAAAGAAGATTAGGGTTCCAGCCGCAAAATCATTAAGGAAGTTGCAGTAAATATCCACGCGTCAGCAATTGCAGTAAAAGAGCCGTTACAGGAAACTGATCAGGGAAAATTTAACCGTTGGGTGATCTTATCAAAATTGAAGTTATCTCCTCATTTTTTCGTCCTGGCACTACCAATAAGGAGATAAGGGGCAATTGTTAGGCCTGGAAATCCGCAGACCGCCCTGATCAGCATTTCATCTAAACCTAACTGCCAAGCTCTCAGAGTGCCAGGCTCTCAGGGCACACGAAGATAGGCACCAGGCCATGGAGAGGACAACGGTCAAAATATCAGGAAGATATTTGATCATATCCGCGTATATTAATGGAAATAAATACGCAGCATTAAGTATAAAGATCATGCAGTAAATACGGTAATTAAGAGGGAGATATTCAGCAATTATTACCAGCAATTATGGAGAATATTCAGCCTTCAATGCTTGATCATACAGCCGTTCAAGATGGGAAAGCTATATAAGAGACACTTTGAAGATATTGGAGACATCATTCGTACACAAGCAGAAATATACACATTACTTAGAGAAATACAAGCATTGTTATTATCATATCAGTATTCTCCCAAATCATATAGTGAAATCCTCTCCTGGCTTGGTGCCCGTGGTTTTTTCCCATTCAAGGATTTTCCACGTACAAAATCGTTTGTCTTGTCATTGTTGTTATTTTATTTATAGCTCAATATCGTACCCTGACGACCTGACCAATAATCTAATTAGAGCTAGTTAACCCTGCACAATATCACCCTGACCTGATTTCGCCCTGCGCAAAATCCACACAAAACAGCTGTATACCTGTATGTGTTTGTAAATTAGTTTTTTATTAAGACAAACTATTAACAACGGGTCCTTAAAACATAACCGCTGTGATATGTTAATAACAACGGGTCAATAAACGTCAACCGTTGTAATAAAGTTATGACAACGGTTAACATATACTCGTTGTAATATATTTTCACCCAATTTGCGCCAAAATGGAATGTATTTCTAAAAAATGCAATGACAACGGGTAGAAGTACTACAACCGTTGTTGAAAGAAATAACAACGGGTAATGTCAATATAACCATTGTTATTGTTTAACTCTTTTTTTTTTAAAATTACTGTAATTGCATTACAGTCCAAACTCGTAATAATACTGAAACATAACAATCGTAAATAAAGAGAAGCACTATATCTTTGCAACATTAATCAGCAATTTCAACAACAGCATCCACATCTAATAGTAAGATCAAGAAAATAAGACAACAACAACAGCATGCATATTGCATATCTACAGGATTTACCATGCCAAATTTGGGAATTTTAACAATGACCATTGCTTCTATTGGCTTTTTAAAGCTACCAAAAGCTAAAGACAACATACATACACTCCAGCAACACATCTCAACTTGCTATAAATTCAGAAAAGAGGCATCCCATTAGCTCAGTATCCATTAGCTCCCCACAACTCACAAATAAACCATCAAATTACTGGTCTGAAAATGACTCAAAATGTTGGTCGTCCATATCACTGTGTCCTGATGAATGCCCCAGGCCACATAGATATAGACATTGGAAAATTTGTTGCCAAAAGCTTTAATCCTTTGAGGAATAAGCTTATTGAGCTGGGAGACTCGGTCAGCAGAATTAAGCCACAATGGGGGCCATAGGGATTCAAAGGGAGTCTACTCATTCAGTTTGGAACATCACCTGCACATGCAGAATCAGCATTTAAGCTTGACATGATGTTTCAACTCAGAGGCCATGGCAGGGACGACTGGAATGCTCCGAATAGATCAACACTCGAACCATACCTCTGGGTAGCCACAAACGAGGATGTCGAACTTCTGAAGAATACCGTGGACTATGTCCAAGTGCCGTATGCGACGATCTTTGACGGGCAGCAGTCGGCCAGTTCATAAAGCGTCGATGCCTACAACCAGGTTGTGGCTATTTTCCAAGCAATGTACCCCTAAAACCCCTATAAAATGTGTCTGTGGCTGTGGCTAAAACTTCCAAGCATCGTCGTGTGTTATTTGTTGAGTGTCAAACTGTGTGTGTCTGTATCCACCTATCATAAGCAGTGTCGTGGGCCTGTATGAAAAGGCAACTTAAATAAAGGTAATGTGTAACCATGTGGTCTTGTAAGATTTCCAGTACTGTTGTATAAGTAGCGTCGAGAGTATCAATGCTTTACGTTTGTATTAAATATGCAGTTCTTAAATGCAAATCTGTTCAGTGGAGATAGTTATTTAAGAAAAAAAACTAAAAGGAAGATATATATATTTAAAGAATAAAAATAAAAATAAAAGCTAATAACTTACATTATAGACCATCTCAGGATCGGGGACGTTTCATGGATGTCATAGTTTCTTCGTTAACCCAAATACCTTCACCATGGTCATCACGCATATAGATGCTTTCAGTGTCCTCATGATCAGTGTCAACATTGTCGAAATAAGGTACAGTGGTAGAGTGATCTATTCCCTCAAAAACGACATCCTGATCATCATCACCATTATCGGACGCACTACTCCTTCTACAACTTATAGACAGTACAACAGACCATTTCTTATCCATAAGATCGGTGACATAGAACACTTGTTTAGCTTGGGATACCATTATGAAAGGATCATCCTTATTATTGCCAACCTTACCCAAATTAACCAATGTAAATCCCATATTATCCTTTCGGACACAATGGATGTTGTTATCAACCCAGTTACATCGAAACAAAGGCATTGTGAAATCAATGTAATCTAATACCAATATTTCTTGAATAACACCATAATAAAGGCATTTTCCCCAAATAGGCTTTTTATCTTTTGAAGTAGCAAAGTGCATTGCCTCAAATTCAGAACTCACACCACTATTTTGCATTGTGCTCAACTCATCTTGCTCGCGGGTGTAAAAAGTATATCGCGGGTGTAAAAAGTATATCCATTAATGGCAAAGCTGCGGTAAAAGGTGACCCTGGCATTTGGACCTAACCAAGACGTAGTAACCTAGGAGAGATGTCATCACCAGTTTGATTCTTATACTCTAAGACAATATTCCTAAACAACTCTCTAAACGTCTTCGTATGCTCATTTGCAATCCACTTCTCGGTCTTGTTTGGGTGATCGTATTTGAGCTCATCTTTGTGTTGTTGAATATAAGGTTGCACCTCATCTTCGTTGTTTAGTACATACGTATGTGCTAAATGCAACATTTCACGTGTCACAATTTTTTTAACCCGGCCCCTAATACCTTTTCCGGTCATCCATTCACTATGATGATTCTTAGGAACGCCAATTAACTCCTCCGGGGAGAGATGAGCGTAACAATATGAAAGAGCTTCATCTAAAATAGCGCGTTCAGCAATACAACCTTCCGGACGATACCAATTAGATGTATAGTCCTTGTAGACTTTCATCAATCTTTCGAAAGGATACTGGTATCTCAAATACATGGGCCCAAGGTACAAAATCTCCCTAACCAAGTGATTGGTCAGATGAATCACGATAGTGAAGAAAGAGGGTGGAAAATACATTTCCAACTGACAAAGAGAGGTTACAATGAGGTCCTGCAATGAATCCGCGTCATCGGGATCGATGACTTTCTCGCATATGGACTGGAAGAAGACACAGAATCTAGTTATAGCATATCTTACCTTTTGAGGTAAAATGGAACGAATAGCCACAGGTAGTAATTGTTGCATCCAAGTGTGACAATCATGTGACTTTAACCCGGTGAGTTTTTGGTCTTGCATCCACACTAGGCTTTTGATGTTCGACGAATAACCATGTGGCACTTTAATTCCATTCAAGCATGCACAAAACTCTTTTTTCTCATTCCGTGAAAGGGTATAAGCTGCTGGCGGTAAAAATGTACGATTACCACTCTTCTGTGGTGCCAACTCTAGCCTAATACCCATCGTTTTCATATCTTCCCTAACTGTGGCGTTATCCTTTGTTTTACCGGGAACATTCAGAAGGGTATTGATAATATTATCACAGACATTTTTCTCAATGTGCATGAAATCGAGGCAATGCCTGACCTCCGGGTCAGGCCAATATGGAAGTTTATCAAAAAGTATGGATCTTTTCTTATACCCACGAGTAGACAATTTAGAGCCGCTCTTCTTCCCATAATCTATCTCAATATGCTTTACTTTCTGATAAACATCATGCCCACTCAAAATTCAAGGAGGTTGACGAAGTTCTTGACTTCCATTGAATGCTTTCTGCATCTTGCGATAACAATGGTCATGAAACAAGAACCTTCTATTTCTCATATACACATACTTACGAGAAGACTTCAAGTATTCAGACTCGATATCCTCCCCACACAATGGACAAGCGTCTTTCCCATGAACTGTGTGCCAATAAAGGTCCCCATAAGCCGGATAGTCAGATATTGTACACAATAACATCGCTCTCAAATTGAAAGTTTCGTTCTTATATGCATCAAATACTTCTATCCCACTATCCCACAACATTCGCAAATTATCTAGAAGAGGTTCCAAATAGACATCTATATCATTTCCAGGTTGTTTAGGGCCGGAAATTATCGATAACATCAAATACTTTCTTTTCATGCACACATATGGAGGTAAGTTATAAATAGCCAACATTACTGGCCAAGTACTATGTTGGCTACTCATGTTTCCGTGTGGGTTTATTCCATCAGTGGACAGCGCTAGACGTAGGTTTCTAGGTTCAATGCCGAACTCGGGAAACTTAGCGTCGAACGATTTCCATTGCATACCATCTGTCGGGTGTCTTAGCTTTCCATCATTTATTCTTCCAGTTTCATGCAAAGTTAACATTTTTGAATCATCGCTATTCGCATAAATCCTTATGAATCTTGGTATCACTGGAAAATACCACAACACCTTAGCCGGGATCTCTTCCTTATCCTTATAACGCCACTCCAAACATTTAGGGCAATTGGTTAAGTTTTGATATAATTTCCGATACAATATGCAATCATTTGGACATGCATGTATTTTCTCATATTTCATACCCACTCCTCTTATTAGTTTTTTAGCCTCATATGTCTTAACAGGTAGAACATTACCATCTGGAAAAACTTCTTTATCAAGGCTAAAAAACTAGTGAAACACGTGTCACACACCCCATTTGCCCCCTTGATATTATACAACTTCACCACAACCGACATTTTTGTGAGCTTACAACCAGGATACAGAGGTGCTTCAGACTCACACAACTTCTCATACATGTTGTTAAGGTCATCCCAATTAATAGTGTCATCACCTACATCTTGAAAAGCATTCGACTCATCATCATTCTCTTCATTATCTATAGACCCAACATTCAACTTATCTGCTTCCAACTCTTCCAACTCAAAAAACTCGGCAAACTCAGGATCATCAGTTAGCCTTTCGTATACCTCAACATCATCTTCTTCAAAGCTATTCTCGTCCTCTAATGGTTCCCCATGAAAAATCCAACGTGTATAGGATAGACTAAAACTATACTTTTCTAGGTGTATTTTAACGTCCGGAAAAGCCATATACCTAATATTACCACATCTTTCACAAGGACATGGAATACTAGAAGAACCTTTTAAATTGTTCGCAACGACTTCATAAAATTCAGCTAAACCATCCTTATAGTTGGGGTCACTCATATTTGCAGCAATCAACCAAGTTCGAGTCATTTTTCTACATTCGTAATATATAGGCAACTAATTCAGAAAATCCAATAATATGCAAACAAATAAACGAAATTCAGGAAATCAATTAAGCTAAATTATCAACAAATTAGATAATAACCCAACAAATTCACAAATTCAAAAATAATCGACATTCATAGGCCAGGAAATTGAACAATCCTATATATATATATATATATAGCTTGAAAATCTTAATAAGAAATAGTTAATAAGAAACATATATACCTAATTGATAAACACAATGAGGGAGAGAAGATGGTGACAACAGTGACGGAGATGAAGACAGAGAGAGACGATCAGGGAGGAATGGAGGATGATATTTGTGTAGCAATATTAGCTTGTGTTTGTGTTTTGTAGTGTATAGCAGAATAAAGCGATCTGTACGTGGTGTTTGTTCTTTAGATCTTCATAACAACAATAACAACGGTTATTGCGTCTACAACCGTTGTTAAAACCTAAAACGGGTACTAATATAACCATTGTAATTACGTTTCACTAATTTTGCGCCAAATTATTAACAACAGTTATAATGTATTACAGAGTAAACTGTTGCTATTAGTTTTTATATTAACAACGGTTGTGAAAGTTTAACCCGTTGTTAAAACCAATAACAACGGTTAGCAACACATAACCGTTGTAATTAAGTTTAGTAAAATTTCGCGCAATCCATTCTACAACGTCTTTTGGTGATTTTCGTGAATAAGCGTTGTTAAAGGGCCGTTGTGGTTGCCTGGATTTATAGTAGTGCTCACTCTCTCCTTTCCTCAAATCTCATGCATTCTCTTGCACCTCACATGTCTATCATTCATGTACACTCTTTCTGAACATCACACTCATTCCAAAGTTCTACACTCAATCCTCACTACTTTTTCACATTCTGTACTTTCTCTTTCCTAAATTTCCGAATTATTACATCTACTCCCCCTAAAAGAGAACTTCGTCTAGAAGTTCGACTATCAAACCTCAAACTGCGGTCTCATACGCTCGTTACTAAATTCCACAAATGACTATGTTTCAGGTTCAACACACTCTCTTACCTATTGCAAATCCATTGTCAAATCTCGTATCGTCTTATGACATTGCTATAATCCCAATCTAGAAACCTCTCTAGAAGTCTCTCTACGGGTACCTTTAGGAGCCTCCCAAAGGTCAAGCGCCAGGTCTAACCAACGGTTCGAAACTCTAATCTCATAGATAACTTCTAACTCATGTCGGTTATATAAATACGTATTTATCACAGGTTATAACTCAATTATTACTATGTATATATATCATGTCAATCCTCATACATTAACATGTATGCACATTAAAACACCAACTATACGGACTCTAGGAAATAATCAACTAATGTAAAATTCATATAATGTGACTCAACCATGTTCCACATTCCCATTTTCGGATATCATGCCACGCATATACCGCGTCAAATCCACCACATGATCACACATTTGTTTCCGTATCTATTCTCATTCATCATTAATATTTCCGCTTATACGGAAGACCACAATCACTATCATGTAATGACCCCTAAGCAACACATAACTTGCATTTTCCTGTTACTTGTACACAACAAAATAAAATCATCTCAATTAACACGCATCAAAGAAGGTTATCACTTCATTCTTGTCATCCAATTATACATGTCAATTAACAACTTTCATATGAATTTCACTCTTAAATAGCAAAACTACCCAATATGGTCAAACGTAAATAATTCGCAAAATATCACCCATGTAAGGTCCACATGTTCATCCAACACAGGTCAACTAACATAAACCGCGATATAAGGGTATGCACCCAATATTTGGGTCAAGTATGAACAAAACAAGGGTCAAAGCAGACCACTCGGTCGAGTATAGGCAGCCACTCGGTCGAGTGTGTGGTGCACTCGGTCGAGTGTCACCTGGGCAGAAGGTATTCGCTCTCAAATATGCTTCCAAGCTTCCCTATTTCGTCACACAAATGCTAATAGAAAAACTCTTAGCCCTAAGGCCATCATTCTACCTCCTCAAATGGACACTAAAACGAGATCACGATGTACACTATGGGCGCTTCACTCGACGATTGGGAGGCAACTTTACAAACAACATCTATACTATCACCGCTAAGCCAAAATCTCACCAACTAGTCCCACTCGTCGTGCATGCATACTTAAATTAAACGGTTACCGTATATAACATCAATGATCAACTAGCTTAACAACATCATTTAACCCACATGCGTTACATATTTCACTCTCAAACTTATACCCATAATCAACTTGGTGATGTTACATCTACAATTTCACTCTCACATGTCCTTTAAATTCCGTTTTCTAATTATGAGCCACAAACAATCGCTAAATATCCTTCCTTGGTCGTACCCCACTTATCATTCATAGGTTGTCTCTCATGATCAACTCACTTACTCAAAATGTTGCATAGGCCAGTATATCTTCCTATGTTTCCAAAACTCTTAAACTCGATGACTATACATAATTCCGCACTTCAACCCTTCACCTAAATCCTTTAAATGTATCAATACCTCTAGGCATCGAGACATTCACTCACATACGACTCATTTCCGTTCAATGTTCTTTTACCCACAATACTTACAATACTACTTGACCATCATTCAAGGTGTAAACCAATAGTATTTATTCCATGACTTACCACTCATAACATTATACATGTACCTCTCTACTTGACTCAAATCCACATCACTTACTCAATTTTACCTCAATTCTAATAAAACACTTGTTTCCCATTCATAAGCCTCAAGATGCCACACTCACTCAACGCACATTATTAGCATTTTGCTCCTTATCCTAACGAGCTCGCCGATTCACTCCCATCTCACATCCCCTAAATCATAAGTCTATGAAGCAATAAAACCTTATTTAAATATGAAAATGTAAAATTTAATCATATACCCTATGGTATAAAAAAAATTGGCAAAATTTTAAGATGAGATTCTCGAATTAAGGCAATGCATCATATTGTTAACGAGATTTGAGTCTTATTACTCAATTAAATTCGGAAAACTTTAAAACAAGATTTTCAAATTGGAAGATCATACCTAATATCATCGTACAATATTTAGACCAACACAATATTACATCAACAAAGACTAAGCACCAAGAAATAATTAGGTCACATTTGAAGGCAGAGATCCAATTTGTTCATTTTGAGATAAATTTCAAAAGATTTGCGCAACATTTCAAAATGAAATCTTGATTCAAGATGATACATGTCGTTACTACCAAGGATAGTACCCTACATGGTTAATGAAACTAAGTTTCAAACGCAAACAAATCAAAGTTTAAGAATGAACTTTAAAGTTTCAAAATTTTCAAGACAACATTTCAAATATACGACAAAATTAGCAATAACAACCAAACTTTTGTCCTTGCTAAACCATTAACCAAGCAATAAATGCAAAATCAAATTATCGACTCAAGAACATATACTTTCGAGTTCATAAAAAACATTTGGGAAAAATTCAACATGAAAACTTCATATGTGACATCGTAAATGACGAAAAAGGTGATTAATATAATTAATCAAACAACCTGCCATTAATTGGCAAAATTTGAAGGGATTAGCACAGGTTTAAACAAAATTAAGTTGTGAAAATAAGAGGAAACAAAACGTCACATACATGTTGAAATCATTCAATTTAAGGGACTAAAATAGGGTAAAAACTTGAATTCAAGCAATAAACAATCAACAGTGACGTTTACAAGAAAATGACTTTAATTGAAGGAACAAAGAGATAAAATAAGGCAATAACCAAATTTTAGCGAAATTCACAACCCGGAGAATGGCACTCGGTCAAGTGCTGAGTCCACTCGGTCGAGTGCCTACTCCACTCGATCGAGTGACTCACTTCCAGAGATTTATGAAAAATGGTCCACTCGGTCGAGTGCTAAGGTTCACTCGGTCGAGTGACTAGTACTCGACCGAGTACTAGCTCGCACTCGGTTCGATGCCCCTCTATGGTTTGCAATTCCCAACTCACAAATATTATTTTTATACTAACGACTAATCTACTAACAATCATTACTAATCACATTCTAACACGTAATAACCATTCATCAAAGCACATTATACATATGAATACTTACATCCAATTTTCACACGATAGGTGTACCACATCATAAATAACGATATCATGTAA